>NC_061114.1:103855304-103929557 GCF_002878395.1 Capsicum annuum
AAAATAACAAGTAACAACCTACATAATAAACTGTAACTAATACTACTTCAGGTTTTAAGACCTCATCAACACCTAAAGACTAAAAGCTGAAGATTGATCATAACTGTTGAGAACATCACATGTCGTGATGACTCTTTAATGTTCTCCAATTTGAAGGCTCAATTTTCACAAACACACATACACACATAAGTCATATGAATTTTAAATTTGTGACAGTATAAGAAAAATAAATTTTTCCATCACAAAAGTCAATAGAGAAACTACAACTAAAAAAGAACTTTGTATCAAAGTAACGCCACAATCAATAGTATCTTGGCAAGTACTCCTAGTATTTACTATAACTCTCTCCCAATTTAATATCCTACTTCCTATAGTATAGTAAAGAGAAAACACATCATTTCCCTCTGAACTTGTCAACATAACTTGCTTTAGACCCTAAACTACATGAAAAATTATATACCTCCTTTAATAACTTTGAACTGCATTAAATTCAATCCTTAGAAGCCCAAGTGAAGTCGCATGTTGCTGGATGCGTCAAATAGATAACTTTGTCTTTTAATTTTTTTAAAATTAAAATATTCCTTTTAAATAAGTAAAAATTATAAATTCCGAAATCACCCAGCCCAAATTTCTCCTCAAAAACCCTAATTTAGTATTCTTCTTTCTCAATCTATCCAAAATCTGCTCCCTCTATAAAATTTCAGCAAAATTTGAGAGTGATGATTCCTAAACTAATAGAGAAATTAGGTGAGCTTGAGAATTTAGTTGAGTCTGCTCAATATATTGACAATTATGCATCTATTAATAAAGTTAAAAAATTTGAGTTTAACAAATTTATTGAGGAAGATTCTCATGAAGTGAACAAGACCAAAGAATCCAAACAAGATGACAATTGTGTTCATATGAAATTGGAGAAGTTGAAAGAAGAGATTGAGAAGATCAATGAAAGAGAGAGAACTGGAGAAAAATTGCTAAATTTGTTGTGTTTTGTTGTTTTGTACTACTAATAGCTATATATTATTGGCTTGGGATGATACATATAAAGAAAGGTTCAATGAGGTTATCTTAGCACCAGGTTATTGTTAGAAGATATCTAGCATATTTTATATTGAATGGTGCAGCTTCTTTAAGCTTTTTTTGTAATGTACTTTGGCTGGTGATTGCCTCTTGAGCACTAGATTGTAGTATTTTGTATTGAATGGTGCAGTTTCTTTTAAGCTTCTTTTCTAATGTACTTTAGCTGGTGGTTCTCTTGATATATATTAAGAAAGGTAGTTGAATTGATTACATTTTAAGCATTTATTTCTTTTGTAATGGTGTAACTTCTTTTGTAATGAAGTTACCTTAGTACTCACTATAACAAATGTGATATTAAGCTACAAATTTTTTAGCTACGATATAAAATTCGTCACTAATTGTTCACTTTTAATGACAGAAGTTATATTTCGTCGTTACATACATAGGTCACATATTTTTAGTGACAAAATATAAATTTTCGTAGCACAATTTTTTCCTCTAAAGCTTTCCATCAAAAAATGAGTTAACATTAGTCACGAATTATGTGTTATCGGTGATACGTTATTTTGTCACTAATAGTTTATGTAGTTTGTGACAAATCAACTTTTTGTCTTAAAACTAATTAATTTTTGGACACAAATATATTTTGTCACAAAAAATATGTTGTTACAACAGTGACAAATTATATTTTGTAGTTAAATGTTGTAATCTTTAGCCATAAATTTTATATTTAATTGTGACATTAGTTTTTGTCACAAATAATATATATAATTAGTGACGATCATTTTATTGTCTCTAATCAATCTACGATTTAGTGACAAAAAAAATTTGTCACAAAATTTGCAAGGTCTAAATAGCGACAAATTTAAAATTTGAAGTTGAATAATTCAACTATTTGCGACGAAAAAATTCATAGCAAAATACAAAATTTTCTTTGGCTACTATTGTTAATGATTACAAATAGAGCAATGTATTATGTGGCCAAGAACAGAAATGATGGATATCAGATGGCCCAAGAAGCTTAGAAAAGGTTTTTAGCCTCTTTAAAATAATTTCATTCCGTATAAAAAAAATCATTACTATATAGAAAATGCATCACTACTATATGTGTATGAAAAATGTATTATGTGCAGAAAAATTGTATCATTTTTGTTTCACTAATGTATACAACTGTTTTTATCATAGTATAGAAATTGTATCAATATGTATATTTCTGAAAAATGTATGGTACGTAATAAAACTGTATCGTTGTTGTATAAAATATGTATCACTATATATATAAAAAATGTATTATTATTGTATAATTTATGTATAATAAATGTATAAATTCTCACTAATTATATAGATATATACGATTAGTATACATGCATTATACATATTTTGGGATACTAATTTAACCGCACTTGTCTCGCACGTATAATATTTGATTATTTAAAATTAAATATTTTTATCTATTGCAAATACTTTTAGTGACATGTAAAAATTTTAATTCACTTTTCGAAGATCCTTCACATTTTAATATAAACATATATTTTTGTATAAGCACATATATATTTTACCACCAGAAGTTTCAAGTGATTGATCGATCATCACTTTTGCTTTTGTCATGCAGTGCCTCTTTCCCTTGGTGTCAGAGGTAAAGAGAGATGCATCAATTTGAACCATAGTTGTGGCACAATTATGTTTCATTTTTTTCTATATTTAAATTTTTTTTCTTATTTTTAAAGTCAAATCTTTACCAAATTATTGATCACATTTTTATTACGTACTTAAAATTTTAAAAATTAGTACTTCTTAAATTTTTTTACTCTAACGCTTTTATAATTATTTCTAAATTTTTAAATCTTTTTAAAATCAAATTTAGTTGATTTAGAATTATTAAAAAAATGAAAAATATTTTAGTTGTCATTAATTCTGATAACTTCTAATAAGAAAAGATTTTACCATAAATATATTTAATTAATTTTCTACACTTAAATATTAAAAAAATTATTATTTTGGTGACTTCTAATAACCAAAGCTTTTACCAAAAATATATTTAATTATTTTAACACTTAAATATTAGAAAAAAATATGAAAAAGTGGATTTTATCTAAAGCAAAAACTTTTAATGTAGGAAAAAAAGTTTAAACGATATTTCTAACACCCTTCACACTTTTAATATATTATAGATTAGAGATTATAAATATACATATAAATTATACATTATAGATTTCTTGCACACACCAAGTATAACAACAACCTCCTAGTCAATTTTACTATTTTCCTCATATAATTTTAATTTAGTTATTAATTTTAATTGATAAGTACTTTGAGGTCAGCTAATATTTTTTTAAATATTCCATAATTAAAATATTGTGTTGGGCATCCATATCCTAATATAAAGAGAACAAAATTAGTTGCAAAATTTTCTTCCCAATTAAAATATCTTTCATGTTAATTTTTCCTTTTTATTGAAACATTTCGTAGTTAAAAAATTATGTTGGTCATCCATATCCTAACAAAAGACGCTACAATTAATTGTACAAAATGGATAAAATTATCTTTTTACTATTTTCTCATATAATTTTAGTTTAATTATTAGTACTTATTTGTAAGATGTATAAAAATAAAGAGACCTCAAGAAAATAAGAGACCTCATGAGGTTGCTTATCCCTCAATTTATTTTTTAATTTATTTTTAAATAAAGAGACCTCATGAATTGAAAAGTAAAGTAGAAAAAACAATGAAATATGTGAGATGCTGAGCCAATTTCATTGACATGGTAGTTAGTTACCTGTGCTCACTGTTAACGAAAACGCAAATAAACTAAAAATTCAGTGTGAAAGAAGAGTGTGGTGTCCCTTTTATCAGAGAGCAGATTTGAATATAGATCTATCTCTGTATATTAGTATTGAATTCCAACTAATTTAAATTCACACTTGAATTTGAGACGTCTGGAAAACATAGATAACATATCATCAATGGATTTGATACATTCGGAGAAGATGACTCTTGTTCAGCTTATTATTCCTGTCGAGTCCGTTCATCATGTTGTTACTTACCTTGGCCAACTCGAACTTCTCCAATTTCATGGTGTACTCATCTCTCTCTAAGAATTTACTTTTTTCCTTGAAGTTTAATTTTTGATTCATGATTGATCTTGTCGTTATATGATTTTGAGATGTCGCAGTTTTGACGTGAATAATTGGCATATTTTTTAACTAAAATGCTTAGTATTTGAGAGTGATTTTAGTTATGGTAGAGGCAGTGTAACAGTAAAGTGTTGATTTTTAGAGTGATATTAGGAATGTGTTGTTTTTTGAGTGATTTTGGTTATAGTAGAGGCAACATAGCAAGAAAGTATTTTTTGAGTGATTTTGGTTATGGTAGAGGTAATGTAACAGGAACGTTTTGTTTCTAGAGTGATTTTGGGATTGTTAATTCATGATTAATAACCGGTTTTATGATCTTAAGGTGTCACTGTATGTACATTATTAATTGTCATGATCTTTAATTATCTGAATTGTAAATATGATGCTTCTTTGAGTTGTTCATGGATGGTTTAACTAGTAGCTGACTTTGGTTTTTCTTTTTGGGTTATATAAATGCTCATAATATGTACAGATGACAAGTCTTTACACTCTTATCCAATATTTATTTTATCTTCACTGGGATTATTGTATGAATTAATGCCCCCCTTTCTTTAATGAATCATTTCGTGATCTCTAGTGCAATAAGTAATCAGAAACAGTCTCTCTAAGGTAAGGTCTGTGTGCACTTTACCCTTTCTAGATCTCATGTTGTGTCATATGTGGTGCGCTCAATTTTTGATTGATGAGGTTAAACAAATAACCTAATAAAATTATGTCCATTCCTAACTTGGGTAACCTCTGCTAAAGTAGTTCGGTAATCTACAACTTGAAATTGCTATCCATCTCAAAGTACTTATCATAGATTGTGCGGAGATGTTTTCCAGTTTTGGCCTTGGTCTCTTATCATTTATGTTAACAAGCTTATCTCTTACTTTCCTTTGACCCTATTTCATAATTTTTGGTATTCCCAGTATCTCTTCATGTCTGTGATGCACTTTCTTTTGAGGCTGTAGATTACTTTGGGCAGTATACCATCTGATGGGGTGTTTCTTTTTTGACAATGACAATCTGAAGCAAATATTTGCTTCGCTAACCGTATATAATTAGAAAAAATACAAATACATACTTTCTATGCTTGCAAGGATGGTAGAAGCTAAAAGTACATTAGAGAATGAGAAAACTTTAACGTTTTGATGGGGTTTGCCTATTTTGGAAAGTTCAAACGATTCAAAAATAACACTTGTGTAGTTAACTAGTAGTAACTTTTAAAATAATATAGGTGTATTTAGCTTATTATTAGATAATCCATTCACTCTATTAAGTATGGATTACCTGGGGTTAAAACAAACTTCAAGAAATGACTATTAAGCATTTGTGTGCTATATTGTTGTATGTTTACGATTTACCTAGAGTTTACACTGTCCAAGAAAAGGCAATGTAGTAGTACAATTTTTAGAAAAAATGAATTTACCTACTTTCGATCCCTTGATCTGGAAACAGATCTCTATTCTTTATCATCCTCTTATACCTTATTTGAACAACCTTTTCAATAGAGGTGCATGATCTCCTTTCTCTTCCACCTTCACTTTATGCATACGATGAAGGTGAAAGAGAAGATGCATCAAGATTTCCAGGGGATCCTTCTTTTATTGAAACATTCATAACACCACCCCACATGGTGCTATTAGTATTTACAGACGAATTTGGCATGGGTGCCCTTGTCCCTAATTGCATGGTTGATGCAAATTCCACAGTTGTTTGTTTGGGAAAAAGGGGTTGCAGCAGTGAGGATGTAGTACTGACTACATTAAATATGTTATTCCCTGCAATTTGATGTCCAGGGCTTTGGGTTGCTTGTTGAAATACTATGGTCAAATTACTACTAGGTTGAGTGAAACCACTAGTAGTAAATGTAACATCATTTGAGTACCCTGTTCGTTGCATATCTTCTCTCACCACCCCTGCTCTAACCAAAAACTCTTCTAATGTCATTTCTCCCAAGGTAGATTCCCTCTGCCCAAAGTTTGATCCTCTCTTAAAAGGGTGAAGGAGAAAGATGTTACTGTCCAACCTGATTTACAGAAACAATTAGATGCAGCTGAAGTCATGGTATAAAATCAACAATCTTAAATAACATCATTAAATTCTCAATTGGAAATTGTATTAGTGCGCCAAGATGATATTTTGAAAGAACTGCAGTATTTTATGAGGTCATCTCAGTCAAGGTTAGAATTAGTATAGTTTAAATTATAAATTTTATTATAGTTTTTTAATTAAATTAGATAAAAATTTATAGCATTTAGCCTCTAACTATATTTTCTTTTCATGATACAGTGATCATTGAACCTTTTTAAGTTATCCTTGAGGTACAATGAATAACTACATAAGCATTTTCTCATTAATTTTATTTTTAAAACTTTGTTTATCTATTTCGCCAATTAGACCTGGAATTGAATTTTCAATCATCAAAAATCAAATTGTCGAACCAAGTAGAAGTTTTACGAGAGATCTCAATTTTCTTTGTTTGCTCTGTTTTCATGTTATCTTGTTCTTGTTTCTGACCTAGAAATTTAATGTTTACTATTAGTTTGATGTTTAACTATTAATTTGCTATTTACTATTAGCTTTTTCTCATGATGAAAAATATGGATAATCAGGTTGTGTTGAATAAAGCACATATGTCCCTACATTTTTTACATTTCTTTAGTCAAGAGCCTATTGGAACCATTCTTTCTAGCCCGCAATGAAAGAGGGTAAGGTCTATGTACATCGAATTCTTTTGGACTCGTGAAATTACACTAAGAATATCATTGTTGTTGTAGTATATCATGATATCACAACATATGAATTCTAATCTTAAACTTTTTTACACAGGTTGTGGAAGGTAGAAATCAAGACTAGTAGCTACAAAAAATACTTCATCTTCGTTTTATTAATGTTTAGTATATCTCAGTTGACTTTCAAGTTGGATGAATTTTGATCACTGTTGATTTTTATTTAAGCGTATCTAGTGAAATATCATCTCATGAATGTCATTTTGATTGTTCTTAATTAATATATGACATTGTTTAAATTTTTTTTTGTTATTATCTTACTTCTTTTAGTATGTTATTTTTTTTAAAATGTCTATAACGCTCTTTATAATGAAGTTTAAGATATTTATATATGATTTTAGTTTCAAATTATGAACCTAGCTAGCTAAATACAAATGGTGAAGATTAGTGACGAAACATTTTGTCCGTAAAAGCTTTACTTTTACCTTCTAAAATCATCACATGTTCGTCACATATTCGCCATCAAATTACAACATTTGGTGAAAAGAGTAAATTTTATTCCTAATAGCCCACTTATTACCTACAAATTAACTTTGTATTTTGTGACAATTGCTATCGTCACTAATTATGACATATTCTAGTGACAAAATTATTTTGTAGGTAAAAAAAGTATTTATAGTGACGACATGATCGCTTTCAGCTACAAAATGATAAGAAAGTAATGTTGTCACTAATTTATGCATTTAGAGACAAATAGAGATTGCATATGGAAAAGATAGTATTTAGTGATGAAATAATTTTTGTTCCGCGACGAAATACATAGAAGATTAGACACAAAATAATTTATCACTAATTCAAATAAACAATTAGCGACACATCATTCTTTCCGGCATTATAACTCCTTTAGTGACAAAAAAATACTATTACCTACAAAAAATATAATTTCTGTGACGAATAAGATCGTCATAAATTCTACACACTTGGGTACAATAAATAATTTCGTCGTTAATGCAAAGCTATTTAGTGACGAAGCATTAAGTCATCTCAATATATATTTAACGACCCATGGTTTAGGGACGAACGAGTGGCGATAATATTTACGTTATGAAAGGTATTTTGTGACGAAATATGATTTTTTTATGACAAAATATTTCGTCACTGATATTCGAATTTGTTGTAGTGACTAGTTAAGAAAGACTTATCAAACTATCATTAATGATGCATTCACAACTACTTATAGTTAAATGAGAATTGTATAGACACAAATGCATAAATGCTTCAAACAGACACATCAAAATGGTGCAGTCACAACTGCTCATATTTCTACAAAAATATGTGGCCAAAAGTGCAGTCATATTTGTATCATACAATTACACATCAAATTAGTGCAGTCACAATTGCATAATTGAAGTCACTGATCAAAATAAAAATTAGCTAAGTGGAAATCACTACTGTTTCAGAACAAAACATCAATAGACAAAAATAAAAATCAAGCTTCTTCTACTGAAAAGTTGATGAACTTGTTTGGCTTAGATGATTCACTTCAACAGTATTTGACTTTTTCCTCATTCTTTTCTGTGCTCTCATGACTTCAAGATCTTATTGGGTCACAACTTTCTTTTCTTTCTATTTCACACATAATATTGGTTTGTGATGTCCAAGAAGTCCAGTCACTATGGAGGAGTTCATAGGCATTCTAGGCTGAAAAATAAAATAGAACAAATTTATTTAAGACTCCTAAAAGATAGACTTTCAACTAGAGAAATTTCATCAAATTTATCTTACATTGAGAATTTTATAACCACTCTCTGTCTGAAGCACCTCCATTCCAACTATCCTACGTCTTTTAAAATATGCCCCTCTAACTCTTCCAACACCAGTGAAACCATCAACTTCTCTTACTTTATTAGTGCTAGCTCCTCTTCCTTTACCTCTATCAATACCAATAACAGTAGAAATTGCAGCTTCTCGACCTCTATCATTACCATCAGTAGTAGAAGGTGTAGCTTTTCTTTCTCTACCAATACCACGATAATGGCAGCAAAACAGATCCTTTTTATTTCCAATACCATCCATAGTAGCAGTAGTAGCAACTCCTCTTCCTCTACCACTAGCGGCAGCTCCCCTTTTTCTATTGGCAGTAGCAGCAGTAGCTCCTGCTCTCTACCAGCAGCAGCATCAACTCCCCCTCCTCTACCAATAGCAGTAGCAACCTACAACATATAACAAAAAATATAAGAAAATAAATGAGAAATAAACTAGCAGTAAATGACAAGTCAAATGTTACCTTTGTAGATCTTTTTGGCCTTCTTCTTCCTCTTTTTGTGCTTGGTGTAGCAGAGGAACCTACACTTGATTTTGTTGAACTTGTAGCCAAATGACAACCCCTCTTATTATGACCCTTGCTGTAGCTCATCTCAACATCATATTTAGATAATTTTCCAGCCTTGTTTTTACTTTGCTCATTTCTTCTAGATTTGCCAGATCTGCTTGAAAGGTATTTTATTGTTGGAGGTAAACTAGAAGGGTTGGATGATTTTGACCATATTTTCATATTAAAAATAGCCTGAATATTATAACTATTGGTTTTGAGGTAGGTTTCCATGGTATACCAATGTCCAATGTAATATATTGGCTAAAATATCCTATAATGTAGTGCAACTATGGCATGACAATAAGGTGTACCTTTCAACATCCAAGACCTACAAGTACAAGTTCTATATGAAAGTATTGCCATAACTATACTTAACTTCAAAACCAAACTCACTATTCCACTCAAGGTTACACTTTATTGATTTTGATGTGTTATATTGCAATACTTTTAGTTATATTGGGGAAATATCAGCTAACCAAGTATCAGCAAACTCTCTCAATTTTTTTATTCTTCTATTACATGCTAGGTTTTAGCCTTAGATATTTTCCTTGAAATTCATTATCCAGACCCTATCGTAAGCTGAACAGTATTAGTTAGTGGGATGATTTTGATAACTAGAATGGTCATGAAATAGGGGTGCCAGTCATAAGGATTGATATAAGTTGTATCGATGACTTGTATAGTGGCCAGTATTTGATCCTCTGAGTATTTCGTTATGCTAAGGATACAGATCATAGGTACGGATCATATGCTGAGGTTACAACTTGGTTGAATAAGTATAAGCTGGATAGTGTCTGATCCAAATATTAAGGCCTGGGTGCGACTGGTGAAAACCAATTATAAGGAAGGGCATGACTCGTAAGAGGGTCAGTCATATCCCTGTGACAGATTTTTAAGGGACATAAGTAGGGGTATCCTTGACATTTTCCTACTTACCCTAATTATGACTCACTACTTCTAATATACTTAGGAGGTTATTTACCCTATTATTCTATTCATTAATACTTCGAAAACTATTCCAAAAGACATCATAACTCTCTCAAGAGCTTTTGGGAAAAGCGAGCTAGGGTTTCAAAGTAGGGCTTTCTTTGGGGCTTACTTTGGTAATTTTCTTCCATCATCTTTCTCAATTTAAGGCATGTGTATCTTCCCTACTTACTATTTCTAAAAAGGCATAGATTTTATGGATGTTTTCATGTTTTCAATGTTGCATGGTTTATGGTTTTCAACTATTGATTAGGGGAGTTGGTTTATAATGGCTTGGTTATGATTTTATATGATTTAATTATGATTTTATATGCATTAATGGTGGTTTTGGGCAATTGGTTTACATGGTAATAGTTTAATGGTCTTTGGAATTGGTTTTGGTCATATTATGCCCCCAAGGTGTTTGATAAAATGCTTATAAAGATATGTTCATTGCATTGACTTCTTTAAATGGAACTCTTGCTTGTTCTTAGCTTATATATGAAACTATTAATGGTTTAAATGGTTTATAAAGGTTAACGGCTAATTGGTTATTCTTGTGGAAAATATGGTAGTCTCCCAAAAGGTTAATATGGTAAATGGAAAGGGCACTTGAGAGTCCCCTTAACCTAAATGGATTAGCTATAGATAAATCTTGAAAGTATGGTTGGTATGATGATACCACTAATAATTGGCCTTGGTAATAAATGGTAATTGGATTGCTTGGGCATGGTTTTAATTTGTGCATTAATGGCGGGATGTGTAACTAAGTCATAGAAGGCAGAGGTTTCGGGGGAACCAAAACCAAAAACTTATATTTGTCGATATTAAGGGTCTTCAATGACCATGTGCGAGTGTCATATTTTATATTAGAGGGATGTACTAGTCATACCATGGGATATTTCTTGGTCGTGTAGCTACACGCACTAGGACTCTTTCAGTAGGGGGGAGCTGAACCCATATGGCCTATGGTTATGGTTAAATGGCAAGGTTACACAAGTCAGGTAAAAGGTTTTAAATGCATGATAAAGACGGATTCCCTTTCCTGGCACTTATATATATACGTATAGTTATATGCATCATGGATGGTTTTACTTGGTTGTTTAAATTGCATTACTTAATCCTTATCCTAAGATACATGCTATCTATCACTCGCTAACCCATCTACTAGTGGTTATCTACCTATACTATGCACAAATCAGTTTTTCGACTCCTCTTACATAGTGATTGACTCGGGACAACATTTGGATTGAAGTGGTGAGCTTTTATCTTTTTAGAAGGCTCCATTTCATGATATGGACATTCTTAGACATTTTGTTTTTTTTTGGATATTTGTTTTGGCTATGGTTGGGGGCATGTCCTAACTAAATATTTGTATTCTTTTCAATAAAGGATTTGTGGTACTTATGGGGGTGGTGTAGGCGGGATCAGTATTGGTGTCCGCCTTGGCATTGGAATAAGATGGGAGGCTGGCATCATCGAACATGATTTCTCACTGTTCCATTGTATTACATTTTTGGGTTTGATTATCATATTATGTTTTGATATTCTCTTTGGTTTGGTATGGCATAGATGGTTGGTTTAGCGCAGGTAAACTCGATTGGGTCAATCATGATTATGGCCTTATCCTGCAGTCTTCATGAGAGAATTTATGTAATCTTGTTATATTCTCAAAATTTAGCTCATCTGAGGCTGTGAAAGGTAGCTGGGTTGTGTTAAAGGGGCAGTCCCTGGTCCTGGTTGGACTTGAGATGCCCATTACATCTAGGCCCTAGTTCAGGCCGTGACAAGTTGGTATCAGAGCTTTAGGTTCATGGTCAACTGGGAAGTTCACAAAGCCATGTCGAGTATAGTCTTTTTTAGGGGTTTGAAGCACGCCACACTCATAAGAGAGAGGCTGCGAGACATTTAGGGATGTTTCACTTTCTTGAAATTCTTAATCTTAGAATCTTCTCTAATCCTTGGTTGTTTGTCTTTTAGATCATGCCTCCTAGATCTAGAACATAAGAAAATTCTTTCGTCCTATCTAGGGATAATATTGAAGGGGTACCTCCTACGTCTAGAGTAAATCTTTGATCTCATGGTCCTATTCCTAATTATGCTGGAGTTTTTCCTATTTCTCCTACTGCTACTCAGGCCCCTTAGGGTAACATGATGAATGCAAAGTTTCATCAGTCAATTCATGTTGTTTCTTAGATGGTCGTTGCTCAGGCTGAGTGGGGTGCAGCTAGTGCTTTATCTGTTGAGGCCATAAGGTTTGGCTAATTTATGAAGATGGTTCCTTCTACTTTTATAGGATTAAAGATGGAGGAAGACCCATAGGGCTTCTTGGATGAATTAGAGAAAATTTTTAGGTTATATAGGTTTCTGATGTGGAGGAAGTTATCTTTGTGGCTTCTTAGCTCAAAGATGTTGGTTATCAGTGGTAAGAAAAGTGCGATAGAGATAAGGGTGATATGGAATAAGAAGGGTTGTGGGAGGTTTTTTTTAGTGCCTTCATGGATCGTTTCTTTCCTCAGGAGTTAAGGGAAGCTAAAATGGAGGAGTTTGTGAGCCTCAATCTAGAAAGGATGTCTGTGAGATAATATGCCTTGAAGTTTCATCAGTTGTCAAAGTATGATCCTAATTTGATGGCTGATATGAGGTCGAGAACAAGAAAGTTTATTTTTGGGTTAAATAGACATTTGATTTTGGAGAGCAAGACTTCTTTGTTCATTAGAGTTATAGACATCTCTAGGTTGATAGTCCATATACAGCAGGTTGAAGATGAGAAGAGAAAGCAGGCAAAATTTAAGGATAGGCAGGAAAAGCGGGGCAAATTTTCTGATTAGGGAGGTGCGCAGTCTTAGGGTGGTACAGATGGTAGCGAGTGGCAGAAAAAAAGTGGGAAAATTTTGGTTCGTTCTTTGCTGCCAGTGCTTCTTACCCACAACAGTCGGGCGATAGGCGTCACCAAGGTGGTGATAATTCTAAAGCTTAGGTTGCCCAGTCTCAGGCGAGTGGAGTTCAGTATGTTTTTTCTTGCCCTTCTTGTCGGATCTGCGGTCGTCCTTATTGGGGATTCTGTAAGGAAAGTAAAGATAAGTTCTTTAAATGTGGTCAGGTAGACCATCAGATTAAGGATTATCAGGTCAACAAGGTTACTATAGGGGCAAATAAGATTTTGGTGGCTTCATCTTCTACTTCTACATCTGGTGGTATGGCATCTTCTTCTATTACTTCTCCTAGTTTTAGTATTGGTCAGAACAGGTTGTATGCTTTAGCATCCCGCCAGAAATTCAAGGCATCACCTGACATTGTTACTGGTACGTTACAGCTATCTTTTACTATGACATATATTGTTTGCTTGATCTGGTCTCCGCTTTTTCTTATATGACTCCTTATATAGCTGTGTCTTTTGGTTTTGATCCAAAAATTATTTTGGATCCCTTTTCTATTTTTACCACGATAAGAGACTTGGTCATTGTCGAACGGGTCTATAGGGTGTGCGTAGTATCTGTTGGTGATAGGCAAATCTTGGTAGATCTATTTGAGTTAGGAATAGTGAATTTTGATATGATTTTGGGTATGGACTGGTTGTATTCTTGTTATACGTCCTTAGACTACCGGTTCGTAAGGTCATCTTTAGGTTCCCTGGTGAGCTAGAAATAGAATGGAAGGGTTTTTCTTTAACTCCTAGGAGGAGATTTATTTCTTATCTTAGATCTTAAAGGTTAAACTTTAAAGGGTGTCTTTATCACTTGGTCAGATTAAAGATTCTAACTTGAAGGTCCTTCTTTATAGTCAGTTTCGGTAGTTAATGAGTTTCTAGAGGTCTTTTCAAATGATTTTCCTGGTGTTCCTCCGAATAGGAAAATAGAGTTTGGCATTGATTTGCTTCTGGACACTCGTCCAATATCTATTCCTCCGTATAGATTGGCTCTAGCTGAGTTAAGGCAACTTAAGGACCAAATTAAGAATCTTCTGGATAAGGGTTTTACTTGTCCTAGTATTTCTCCATAGGGTGAACTGGTGTTGTTTGTGCACAAAAATAATAGTTCCTTTCAGATGTGCATTGACTAAAGGAAGTTGAACAAGGTAACAATTAAGAAGAAGTTTCCTCTCCCAAGAATAGATGATCTGTTTGATAAGTTACAGGGTTCTAAGTTCTTTTCTAAGATAAATCTTTGGGCTGGGTACTATAAGCTTAATATTAGGGAGGTGGATATCCCTAAGATGGCTTTTCATACTCGGTATGGGCATTTAGAGTTCTTGGTGATGTCATTTAGGTTGATCAATGTTCCAACAATATTTATGGATTTGATGAACAGGGTGTTTAGATAGTATTTGCATCTCTTCATTATTGTGTTTATTATTGGCATCCTAGTGTATTCGAGGAGTGGGGTGGATCATGCTAATCACTTTCATGTGATGTTGTAGACCTTAAGTGTGAGTTTTGGTTGATCGCTGTGACTTTCTTGTGTCATATTATTTTTGGTGAGGGGATAATGGTTGATCCTTAAAAGTTTGTTGCGGTTAAAGGGTGGCTTAGGCCTAAGACTCCATTCGATATTTGGAGCTTCCTGGGTTTAGCCAGGTATAATAGGTGGTTTTTGGAAAGCTTTTTATCTATAGCTGCTCCATTGACTAAGTTAACTCAGAAGAAGGTTAAGTTTTCTTTGTCAGATGCTTGTGAGGGGAGTTTTGAAAAGTTGAAGGATAGCTTGACTTCGGCTTTGATTTTAACTTTGTCGGAAGGCAAAAGTGGGTTTGTGGTTGTTGTGATGTATCTCGGGTAGGGCTTGGTTGTGTTTTGATGCAACATAGGAAAGTGATTGCCTATGCTTTTAGGAAGTTGAAGGTACATGAGAGAATTATCCCAACCATGATATAGAGAAGTTGGTGTTTGTGTTTGCTTTTAAAATATGGCGGCATTATTTGTACGTTGTTCATGTGAATATCTTTTTGGATCATAAGATTTTTCAGTATGTGTTCATGCAGAAGGAGCTTAATCTCAGGCAAAGAAGATGGCTTGAGCTTCTCACAGATTATAATGTAAGTCTTCGCTATCACTCGGGTAAGGCTAACATAGTTGTTGATGATCTTAACAGGTTGTCTATGGGCAGTCTGGCTCATGTGGAGAAAGGAAATCGAGAATAGGTGAAGGATATTCACCGCTTAGCCAATCTTGAAATTTGTCTCTTAGATTCCAAATATGGTAGCGTGATGGTGCAAGAAGTGGTTCGGTCATCTCTTGGTGCAGAGATTAAGGAGAAACAAGTGTTGAATCTGATCTTGATAAAAATCAAGAGTGATGTTGGTGGGCAGAAGGTGGTGGTGTTTAAGATTAGTGATGATGGTACTTTGCGGTACCAAGGAAGGTTGTGTGTTTGGAATATCGATGGGTTACACTAAAGGGTTTTGGCTGAGGCACATGAGCCACGCTATGTTGTCCATCCTGGTTCCACAAATATGTATCATGATCTTAAGAAGATCTAATAGTGGAATAGTATAAAGAGAGATTTGGTTGATTTCAAGGCTAAGTGCATGGTGTGTCAACAGGTTAAAGTTAAGCACATGAAGGCTGGTGGGTTGCATCAACAAATAGAGTTGCCTAAATAAAAGTAGGAGATGATCAATATGGATTTCCTTACCGATCCTCCTCAATCTCAAAACCAATTTGATTTGATTTGGGTCATCGTGGATAGGATGACTAAGTCTACTCACTTTATTCTGGTGAGGACTACCTTTTCGGCGGAAGAGTATGCAAAGTTGTATCTTCAAGAGATTTTGAAACTACATGGGGTGCTTATTTTAATTATTTTCAATCGTGGTACGCAGTTTAGATCTCATTTTTTGGGGTTTTTCCAGAAAGGATTAGGGATTAAGGTTAGTCTGAGTACGGCTTTCCATCCGCAGTTAGGTATGCAAGTGGAGAGAACGATTCAAACATTGGAGGATATGCTTCGGTCATGCATTATTAATTATGGTGGCAGTTGGGTTGAGAATTTACCTTTGGTAGAGTTTGTGTACAATAATAGCTATCATTCTAGTATTGGTATGGCTTCTTTTGAGGCGTTGTATGGTAGTAGTATAGATTTTCTATTCGATGGTTTGAGCTTAGTAAGGCGGATATGTTTGGTCCCGATTTGATCTATCAAGCTATGGAAAAGGTAAAGGTGATGCAGGATAGGTTTAAGGCTGTCTAGAGTCGCCAAAAGTCTTATGCGGATACTAGGCATAGAGATTTGGAGTTTGAGTTTGGGGATCAGGTGTTCCTAAAGGTATCTCTCGTGAAGGGATTAGTACGGTTTGGAAAAAAGGGGAAGCTTAGTCTTCAATTTATTGGTCGTTATGTGATGTTGCAGAGAGTTGGTAATGTTGCTTATGAGTTGGAGTTACCGTCTAGTTTGGGTTTGATTTATCCGGTCTTTCATGTTTTCATGTTGAGGAAGTGCATTGGTGATCCTTCTTTGGTTGTTCCTTTGGAAGGGTTAGATATTTGGATTCTCTGTCTTATGAAGAGGTCCTGATTGAGATATTGGATTGGAAAGCTCATTGGTTACGGATCAGGGATGTGGCTCTGGTTAAGGTTCTGTGGTGGAACCATAAGGTGGAAGAAGCTACGTAGGAAGTAAAAGAGGATATGAAGTCCAAGTATCCGTTCTTGCTTTTTGCTCCTGGTATTCATGCGGAAGGTATGTGTTCTTGAACACATCTTTATTTTCTGAGTTTGTTAAAGAAAAGATTAACATCTTTGTATCTTTGTTTTCAAACTTTGTTAAAGGGATGTTAGATAATGTAAATGACTCTATGTGTGGTTACCCCTACCTTATCTGTCATTTGGGGATGAATGTTCCTAGTGGGTGAGAATGTTATATCCTGGATTTTTGCCTTAGAAATTTTCCTTGAAATCCATTCTTTGGACCCAATACGACTCCACAGTGCAAGTCATATGCTGGGGTACGAGTGGTATGGTCCGTCGTAAGCTGACCAGTGTTAGTTAGTAGGATGGTTTTGATCACTGGAATGGTCACAACTTAGGGGTACGAGTAGTAAGGATTGATACGAGTCGTATCAGTGAATCATATGGTGGCCAGTGCTAGATCCTCTTGGTATTTCATTCTGCCAAGGATACAGATCATAGATATAGATCATATGTTGAGGTTATGAATTAGTTAGATGAGTTGTATACTGGACAATGTCTGATCCAAAGGTTAAGGCCTGAGTATGACTAGTGGAAACCATTCGTAAGGAAGGGTATGGCTTATAAGAGGGTCAGTCGTATCCCTGTGATGGATTTTTAAGGGACTTAAGTGGGGGTATTCTGTATATTTTCCTACTTACCATAATTTTGGTCAACTGACTTCTAATACACTTAGGAGGTTATTTACCCTATTATTCTATTTATTAACACTTAGAAAACTATTCCAAAACACATCATAATTCTCTCAAGAACTTTTGGGGCAAGAGAGTTAGGGTTTCAATATAGGGATTGCTTTAGGGCTTGATTTGGTGATTTTCTTCCATCATCTTTCTCGGTTTAAGGCATGTGTCTCTTCCCTACTTACTATTTATATGAAGGCATGGATTTTATGGATGTTTTCATGGTTTCAATGTTGCATGGTTTATAGTTTTCAACTATTAATTGGGGTTTTTTGTTTATAATGGCTTAGTTATGGTTTCCTATGGTTAATTATGCTTTTATATGCATTAATGGTGGTTTTGGGCAATTGGTTTTCATGGTAATGGTTTAATGGTCTTTGTAATTGGTATTGGTTATATTATGCCTTCAAGGTGTTTGATAAAATTCTTATAAAGATATGTTCATTGCATTGATTTCTTTAAATAGAACTCTTACTTGGTCTCATCTTATATATGAAACTATAAATGGTTTACAAAGGTTAAAGGCTAATTGGTTATGCTTGTAGAGAACGTGGTAGTCTCCCAAGAGGTTAATGTGGTAAACGGAAAGGGCACTTGAGAGTCCCATTAACCTAAATGGTTTGGCTATGGATAAATCTTGCAAGTACGGTTGGTATGACGATATCACTAATAATTGGCCTTGGTAATAAATGATAATTGGATTGTTTGGACATGGTTTTAATTTGAGCATTACTGGCAGGATGTGTAACTAAGTTGCGGAAAGTGAAGGTTCTGGGGGAACCGACACTGGAAACTTATATTTGTCGATATGAGGGGTCTTCGATAACCACATGCAAGTGTCACATTTTATATTGGAGGGATGTACTAGTCATCCCATGGAATATTTCTTGGTCGTGCATCTACACGCACTGGACTCTTTCAGTAGGGGGAGCTGAACCCATTCGACCCATGGGTGAGGTTAAACGGCAAGGTTACACAACCCAGGTAAAAGGTTTTAAATGCATGCTAAACATGGATTTCCTTTCCCGGCACTTATATATATATATATATGTATGTATGGTCGTATCCATCATGGATGTTTTTACTTGGTGTTTTAAATTGCATTACTTTATCCTTATTTTGACATACATGCTAGTGGTTACTCGCTAACCCGTCTACTGGCGGCTATAAACCTATGCTATGTAGAAATTGGACATTTGACTTCTCCTAGATAGTGATTGACTTGGGGACAACATTTGGATTGAATTGATGAGCTTTCATCTTTTTGGTAGGCTCTATTTGATGATATAAACATTCTTAGACATTTTCCTCTTGTTTTAGATATTGGTTTTGGCCATAGTTGGAGGCATGTCTCAATCAGATATTTGTATTCTTTTGTATAGAGGCTTTGTGGTACTTCTGGGGGTTGGTATGGGCGGGATTAGTATTAGTGTCGGTCTTGACATTGAAATAAGCTGGGAGGCTGGCATCATCAGACATGATTTCTCACTGTTCCATCATATTACATTTTGATTTGATTATTATATTGTTTTTTGATATTCTCATTGGTTTGGTATGAAATGGATGGTTGGTTTGGCGCGGGTAGACTCGGTTGGGTCAGCTACGGTTATGGCCCTATCCTAGAGTTTTCTTGAGAGCATTTACTTGATCTTGTTATATGCTCGAAATTTAGCTCATATGAGGCTGTGGAAGGTGGTTGGGTTGGGTTAAGAAGACGGTCCCCAGTCCTGGTTGGACTTGGGATGCCAATTACATCTAGGACCTGGTTCGGGTTGTGACATCTTCTCATCACCTTGACCCTTATTTCTTCAAGTATTGTGATGATAGTCTTATGTCTGGGCCTCTGTATCCATGAATTACAACTTCAGCCATGTTGTTGTAACACTGTCACAACAACTATGATACTTGAAGTACACTTTGAACCATCTTTCAATGTTTTAATACGGTAGGTCTTCACAAATTTTATCACCCAACAACTCCATGTGATCCAAATTTCTTCTTAGTTCCTGCTCATATGTAGATTTGGTACATCTCCAAAAATAGTTTCTCCTTTCAATACTTGAACCAATTGGCTAGAATATGTCTTGCACATATTCTTTGTTCTACATTTGGAAGTTATTTTGTAATTGCATTGTCAAGACTCTTCAACAAATAATAAATGTTATATATTATAGTTAAAAATAGAAAACATCGTTAAAAGAAAAAAATAAAGAAAATGAACAACAAATACATTACCTTCTGCATATCAGTGATAGTAGTTAATTCTGATCCATCTCCCAGCTCAAGATCATTCTTCACAAGTCTAACAAACCATCTCCAAGTGAATTTGTTTCCAACTTCAACCATTACCCAGACTAGTGGTAGCATCTAATTATTCCTATCTTTACAAACAGCCACAAGTAGTTGACCTTTACAAAAACCTTTCATAAGCAACCATCAAATCCAATAAATCTCCTAGCACCAACTTTGAATGCTTTCTTCAAAACATATATAAAATGATTGAAACTATTTTTTCCATCTTCAAAAGTTTCTTCACTAAGCCTCACCACACATGTGCTACCTGGATTGGTTTTTTAAAACTTGTCTCTATACTCTGAAATCCTTTTAAACTCCTCTACATGGTCAGCCATGATCTATTGCAACACAATATTTCTAGCTTTTCTTACCATTGTCCTCCCAATATACACCTTTAACTCTTTTTCACCAAATTTTGAAACATAAAAACTTTAATGCCAGGCTCAAATATAATCCTTTCCTTGTATCTCTTTGCCAAGTACTTTGAATTCAAAAGTTTATTTTTGGTTGTGGCATTACATATTTGCACTGGATTATACTTCTTCACCTTAAAATCTCCAGTTCTAGAATCATGGCTTCCAAACAACAACCATGAAAAACCATCAATATATTTTCCTTTCACCCTTTTTGGTTCATTGAAATACTTGTCTAATTTTACATGTTCTTGCACAGGATACATAGTAATAGCTCTTCTAAATTGCTGAACATTTTCAAAACAAAGACCAAGCTCCCAAACTATGTTTTTACGAGTAGGATCAAAGACAATTCTCTTATGATCTCTTTTTGATCTTCTTGCTTTTCTTCCTCTTCTTGCAGGTTGTTCTACTTCATCATCCGATCATTTCCATCATCGCTATCTATTTCAAAGCTAACATCTACATCAGAATCAAAATATGGCTCATCTCCAGCTACTTTTCCCTCTAAATTAGTTTTTTTGTTGGATAAGAAATCATCATATCTTAAGTCAACTCCTTTTTTTTACCTAAACGAACCCTTTTAGTTCTAGGTTCCTTTTTCTTCCTTTTTTTTCTTCAACTCTCTTCTTTTTGGTAGCTCCCTTTTCTTCCCTCAAAATTATAACCATATCATGAACATCACTACTATATTCAGCTTCACCTTCATCAAAAAAAGTCTTCATAATCTGAATTTGCAGTATCATCAGTTTCATTTTCCCTATCATATAAAATTATTGGGACATTTGATGCAGTAATAAAGCAAGTTTCACCCATGTTTTACTCACCATAAGGAAAAGAACCACAATCACTACCCAAGATTTTCTCACTATAAGCGAGAACCCCACCACCATTACTATTTAAGTGTTGCTCACCAGTAGCAACACCACCACCACCATCACTATTTTCGACAATACTAGTAGAGGGTACACTACTCAACTTCTACTTAACAGTTACAAAAACACCACTACCTGTGTTTTCCTACATACCACCTAACTCTTCACTAATAGAACCACCAACACCAACACCACTCTACTCCCCAACACTAGTAGTAGCATCACCACTACTTAAATTTTCACCCACAAAAGGTCTTGAGGTATTGCATCCTCTACAAAGCCCTCTTCAAACCCTAATTTTTCACTAATTCCACAATATTGATTGGACTCTTTGTCAAAAGAAGTAGAAGATTCTTTTAATACCCCATACTTCTACCTAGCTTGAAATTGTCTTGAGTATGTTAGAAACTTACTTTGAAAGATGAATCCACTTTTATATATGTGGAGTTTTTAAGATTTTCATTTTTTGTCATATGGAAAATTGAATTAGCTTTCTAACGATCCAATTTCATCCAAATTTGGTATCGAGGTAGAAAGTTATGGCCGTTTTACAGAGAGCAGTCAAAACTGTCCAAGTACGATGATGAGGGCCGACGGACCATCGCCCAAACTATTGCAGCAAAGATACTGAGACCACCTTCTACCTAAGGGCAATGGCTAAGGCCAAACGAATAATAAAGCTAGTGACAAAATACGCCTAAGCCGTCACAGTAGAGACAGTGAACCTCTATTTTGCCCAGGTGCGATGGTCAGGACCTTCGGACCACCGAACTAGCGATGGACCTTTGCACCCACCATTGCATAGTTCGTTCAGTTATTTTAAAGTCATTTTTAAAAGGGTATTTGGGTCTTTTCCACCCGTTTTAACCCCTAATTATATAAGACCAAGGATTATAAGTTCATTTTCCATCTATAACATCAAATTAGGGTTTTCTCTTAATGATAATTTCCAAGAACAATTTCCAAATCCTTCTTTAAGAAACTAAGAGATTCCATGTTCTTCAAGTCCAAGGACTTTAAGAAACTTATAACCTAGGTATGTCATGTGTTGATTTATGGGTCCCTTTCACCCATGAAGCTCAAGAATCTCTTTTCAAAATACAAGATTTGTGTATTTATGAATGTTCATGATTTAAATAGAATTGAAATTCATGTTCATGATGTTGTGGGTTTTTATTCATATTTGAAATTGCATATTCCAATGATTGATCCTAGTATGTGGTGATTTTCATAATAATCATGATAAACCCTTAAATTTACACATTTCTTGATGTATCCATGATTATTAGATGTGTTGATGATTATATAACCAAAGCATGCTCCCCATATGTTTGATTAAATGCCTATGTGAAGGAAAAGTGCAATACTAGTATGATAATATGAAATCCCCAATCATGTACAAGTTTATGGATGTCAAATATTTGATGAAATTTCTTAGTCGGTGAATTATGGATACATGTGTAGCCCTTGTGGTGCTTTAGAACTTCTACTTCATGAAATCTCCAACTTATTGTATCATGGATTGTGATGTTGGTCATGTATTCAAAAAAGTCATGCTTTTTCATTTTCATGCTATCGAGTCCTGGGGGTACTTATACCCGATAATTTAGCTATGTGCCTAGAGCCAGTGTCATGTTTTCAAGATACTCTTAGTCAAGCCATGTTCATAGAAATTCAGTCAGCCATGTGACCCAGGAAAACTCAGTAAATTCAGAAATCTCAGAAATTCAGTAATCTCAGTAGTATTCCGTCAGTCAACGAAGCTCAGTTAATTCAGTTCGATTTAGTTCAGTAATCCATGTTCAGTGTCTATTCAGATGGGAGTAGAAATTAGCACCGAGTGAACCCAAGGATGGGAATACACACTGTCAGATGAGGGTGTGATTCTTATTAGTCTTCTTTGTATTCCAGAACTATGTAGCCAGCATAGGTTGAGACATCAATACTATCATATGAGGGTTGATGAGCTGGATAAACACTATCAGATGAGGATCCCACTATTTCCTTTTGGGGACACTGTCAGATGAGGGTCAGCTATAGCTTGTCCTTACTGGTGGCGCGGTATTGACACTCTTTTAATTGGCCTTACAGATTGGACCCCAACTCAGCTATAATGCATTATTTGGGGTATGTCGATTAGATGAATACTTCCTATAGCTTCAGTTACAGACTAGGACTCAGATACAGTCATTCATTCTCAGTTAAAAAACTTAGCTAGTTCTTTAGATTTTAGGACTGTTAGATACAGTCAACTCAGAATAGTATAGAACTCAGCTAGTTCTATTAGAACCTAGACTGTCAGATACAGTCGCTCAGTATTAGTTATTTCAGTCATACAGCTATCATTATCTTATGTTATCAGTACTCAGACTCAGTAATCATGTTATCACGAACTTAGTTACAGTTATTATGTATTTATGCATGTATTCTCATGCTCATGTTATTCAGTCAGTTAGTATAGTTCCTATATATAAACCCTTTGTATTTAACCTACCTCACATGCATACCAGTACATTCAAACATATTGACTCATTTGCGCTATGGTGTTTTATACCATAGGTTCAAAAGCACGAGTTCTAGAGCATCAATAGTATTCCAGTCTCAGCAGTCAAAATTAGCAGTAAGTCCTCATCCTTTGAGGATGTGACCATTACTTTATTATCTCATTAATTAATTTATTTTAGTAGTTGGAGTTAGTTGGGGACATATCCCATCAAATCCTTATTCAGAAAGTTTAGAGGCTTTCGTACTAGCATATTTAGACAGTTATTTTAGTTGTTTTGGTATTGATATGCCATATCTTCGGATGTTATGTTTTATTAGATCTCTGAACCTTATGGCCTTTCAACCTTTATTTCTATATTTTACATGAAGTCATACAGTATACAGGTACAGATGTCATTCATGGGTTAGCTTGTGGTTCTCTTGAGTCATGAGCACTATGTAGCATTTCGGGTACTAGATTCGGGGCGTTACAATTCTCTACCCATATGGAAAACATATTCAATGGCAGGGACAACATAGGGTTCATCTACTAATTGTGACACATAAAGCTAAACTATATCTCTATTTTTAAGTTGAGGTATAATACCCAAAATATCCCTATCTGTAATACCCCAAGTCTATACCCCATACGCTACACAGTGCTCATGATCTCTAGGGACTACAAGCTAACCCATGACTGGTACCTGCTATAATAACTAAATAATAATATTGTATTATGCGGAAATTAGGCAGAAACTTTCCATGAGGTTCAAAATTATAAATAAATACTGATAACTGATAATTGAATACTGATACATCTGTCTGAAATACTCTTGTCTGATAAGCCTCGACTGTCTGAATAAGGGATTGATGGGACAAACCCCCAACTAACCCCGACTACTGAAAACTAATAAACTGAGATACTGAAGTAATAATCATATCCTCAAACTATGAGGATTCACCACTAGTCTGCTGCTGATGGATTGGGCTGCTAAGCATGATCGGGAGCCCATGCGTCTGAACCTATGATATAAGACATTATAGCATAAAAAAAAGATATGTGTCAGTACTTTGAATGTACTGGTATGCTATGTAAGGTAGGCTGAGATGCATGGGTTCATATGCATGCATAATACTGACTGAATAACATGAGTATAATAGAATGAAAGTACATTCATGAATATGTAAACTATAACTGAGGTCATGATAATACTGGATATTGAGTTCTGAATTTTTGATTTACTAATATCTGAGTTTACTGATGCTATATTATTATTAATTGGGTGACTGCATCTGACAGTCTTAATTCTGTGGAACTATTCCGAGTTCCATATTGAACTAAGTGATTGTGCCCGATAGTTCTAATTTTTGTAGAACTGAACAGAGTTCTATTCTGAAGACTAAAACTAAAACTGTAAGAGCTAATCATCTAACCGATATGCCCCTTTCTGAATAGATTGGGGTCCAACCTATAACCCTAGTTGGAAGGATGTCAGTATCGTGCCATAGGTAAAGACAATTGTAAGTTAACCCTCTCTGATAGAAAGCTCTTTCATCAACCCTCACTAGCATAAAAACTCATATGAGATGTATCAACCCTATTCTGGCAGGAAGATATCTCAACCTACGCTGGCTACATAGTTCTGTAATGTAGGGATTGCTACTAAAGGTTAAACCCTCTGCTGGCAGGAATGCCCCCATCCATGGGTTCGCTCGGTGCTGAATCCTACTCCCAACTGAATAGACACTGAACTGATTCCTAGTTCATACTAAGCTTGACTAAACTGTTACTAATTATACTGTCTAACTGAACTGAAATGAGTTCATTGAGTTATGTTGACTAACAGAATACTACTGAATTCTATTAATTAACTGAATTTACTGAGGTCAGAACTAATTACTGAACTAGACTGGAGTGATACTAAGTAAATTGAGTTTTTCCTAAGTTCTGTAACTGACTGAGAGTACCACTAATCATGATATGGCTTAGATTATTCTGTAACTGACATTGGCTCTAGGAAACAACTAAATTTTTGCTTATTGAATACCCCTAGGACTCGATAACATGAGAAATAAATCATAGCATAAACTTGAAAGGTATATAACCATATGCACCTGATCTTAACTCATTCATAGAGGCATTCTATCAAACACTTGCATGATATAACTTGCACATAAGCTTACATGACATGATTGTTTTCTCTTTTTCTTTGTTCTCATGAGCATTTTATCAAACACTTGGAGAACATAATCCATGCACATGACACTGAACAACACATAGGCATCATAATTCAAATCCCCATTTACAATTTCAAGGGTTTAGCATGGATTCACATGATTCTATACATATATCAAATAACTTCACATGAAACTTGTAACAAAACATGGATTAGAAATCCAATTAATCATTTTAATCATGAATATAATCAAACTCAACATGAAATTCATGAAATCAATACACTTGAAGTTTTAAAAGTAGTTTCTTGAACTCCAAGGGTGGAAGGGACCCTTGGATGAACACTTGACATACCTTAAAGCTTGAATTCTAAAAGATTAATGGATTTCCTTGGAACTTAGATTCTGGAATGTGATGAACTAGGGTTTGTTCTTGAAAAATTCTAGAGAGAATGAGTAAATTTTTCATTTTGGATAACTTAATTACATGTTTTGAGGGATGATATAAGATGGGAAATGACCCATTTACCTCTCTAGATGCGGGTTTTGATTACTTAAAACTGGACTAACGATGCCCAGACCGATGCGCCGTGTCATTAGGATCAACGCGATAGCCAATGAGCCGCGTTGAGTCCCTATTGGCTCACTAGAATTTTCACTGGGAGCTGGGGAAAAATACTCATTGATGTGATGGGCAATGTAGCGCGTCGAGATTGCATCAATCCATTGGTTTGACCTTTCAAATATGTTTCAAATGAAGTCCAAAAAATCTAAAACTTGTTCGAGAACACCTACTGATATTCCTGATCATGATTCAACCTAAAAATTATTACTTTAACGTTATAAGGGTCGTGAAAAATGATCGCCAACTTATGAAGGCTAAAATAACTCTAAGTATGAACACTTAGCTAAATTTTTCTAAGTCTTATACCCCTTACTAGCTTTTACAGGACTGAATCAAGCTTAGGATTTTGAGGGGTCTTACACTATCATAAGTAACTTTTACTAGATAATTACACTAAGGAGGTATGACATATACAATTCCCGAGAAAATATTATAACCAATTTCTTTAACATATCCAACAAACTCAAAGTAGGAAAATTTGTCAATATCGACATCAAAACAGTCTGTAAAAATACCTCAATGGTACTTTATATGAGGCTTTTGCTGCAACTTTCCACATGATGAAACCTCAATGTAATGTACACAAAATCCATAGTTAATCTAAGAACAAAAAATTTGATCTTTAGAACAAAATCAATTTTTGCAAGATAAAAACTCTAAAATCCAAATACAACAACTCAAATAATTTATACGCAAAGAAAAACCCTAAAACTAACTTGTTGGACCCCTAATTGAGTTATAGATCTCTAATTTTGGATGAAATAGAGTTGGGAGGGAACCTAAATTTGTGATTTTGGCAGTTAAAGTAAGAGAAATAACGTTTACTAAGGGAATTAGGGGTATTTGTTAGGGTTGGGTCGGGTTTTAAGGGTTGAGTCGGGTAAAGGTTGGGTCAGGTTTTAATAAGGGTTGGTTCGAGTTTAAATATATAATAACATTAATTGACGTGGATTAATCAAAATGTGTGTGTCCAACACTACCCAACCTTGACTTCTGATAAGCTCTGTGAGGTTGAATTTAATTTAGTTCAAAGTTATTAAGAGGGTATATAATTGCCCGTGTAGTTTAGGGTCTAAATTAAGTTATGCTGACAAGTTCAAGGGGAAAATGATGTATTTTCTCTATAGTAAATAATTAATTATCAAGTATATACTAATGTGTTAAATTTATGCATTCTTGATTAAGTGTGTTCCTCAGTATACAAGATTTAAACTTTAGTCATAGACTTATAGCTTGTCTTCATATTTAGAAAAAGGTGTAATCTACTTCTTTAAAACTTTTCTCTTACGGATATCAGATTAGTAAAAGAGCTGGTGAGAGTTTTCAAAGGATCAAATGACAATATATTCAAATAATTGAAAACAGATAGTGGGATAATTCAACTCAGACCTTAACGATACCAAATTCTTAGTTTAGTACAAAGAGTTTATCCAATAAACTACTAAAATGCATTATAAGTTAGAAAAGCTTACAAGTATCTTACCTTTGAGGTAGTGGTGTGGATTTCATACACTTACCCTCCGCAGACTCTATTTTGTGAGAATATACGGGATATGTTATTAGTAAAGCGATGAGAGGGCGTTAGATAGAATCTAAGTAAAAGGTACTTTTTTTCTACCTAGTTACTTTTGACCGCAATGGCCACCACGTCTGGTGGGAATAACCCATCGGAAAGTAATCCTACAACTAATGAGATAGACGGGAATAAGGAGATAGATGTTTCGAAGAAGTCTTCTTATGTAAGTTTATTCAAAGAAAAGGTGAAGGATAAAGTAGTTAGCAAAGTTTTCCCAAAACAAGAGGTATTGTTGTATAGTGAGCCTAGTATAACATGGAATTTGTTTGAGAGAAGATATTTAATTGTACAAGAGAATTTACAGTATGCTATTGTAGGTAAATTTTCTTACGGAAAGCCAGATATCATGGAACTGCGAAAATAAATTCCAGTACAATATGGCATCAAAGGTGATTGTAATATTGGTGTATTGGATGCAATACATATTCTTATTAGATTGAATATTTTTGAAGATTATGTCAATCTACTTTCTAAAGTTGTGTATTACATCAAAGCAAAAAACATAATATGGCAGATGAGAACCCTTAAGTGGGATCCGTGGTTTGAGTCGGATGTAGAAACAACAATAGGGGTGGCATGGATTTCAATGTCGGATTTACCACCAAATGTTTTTACGAAGGAAGCTATATTTTTAATAGCTTCTGCAGAAGGTAAGCCTTTGACTATGGATATGGCTACTAAAAATCAAACCAGGCCAAATTATGCAAGAGTGAAGGTGTAACACCCCGAGTTTGTACCCCAAATGTCACACGGTGCTCATAATCCCGAGGGACCACAAGCTAACCCATGATTGGTACCTACTGCAATAACTTAATAATAATACTTTAAATATGTGAAAATTAGGAGCAAACTTGCCATAAGGTTCAAAATTGTAAATAAATACTGAGTACGATACATCAATACCAAAATTAAACATTTGTCTATAAACATTCTAGTTTGAAAAGCCTATACTGTCTGAACAAGGAGTTGATGGGACAAGTCCCCAACTAACTCCGACTACTGAAATAAATTGAGTACTAGAATAATAAATCTGTCCTTAAACAATGAGGACTCGCCACTATTCTGTTGCTGATGGATCGGGCTGCTAAGTATGATCAGGAGCCCGTGCATCTGAACATATAATATGACATCATATCGCAAAAGAAAGGTATGCGTCAGTACTTTGAAAATACTGGTATTCTAAGTGAGGTAGGCTGAGATGCATGGGTTCATATGCAAGAACAATACTGACTGAATAACATGAGAATAACTGAATGAGTGTACATGCATGAATGCTTAAACAGTAACTGAGGTCATAGTAACACCGATACTAAGTTCTAAATCACTGATTTACTAATATCTGAGTTACTAATACTATATTACAGTTAACTGAGTGATTATATCTAACAGTCCTAATTCTGTGGAACTATTCTATGTTCCGTACAGAACTGAGTGACTGTGTCTGACAGCCTAAATTTTTATAGACCTGAATTGAGTTCTATTCTTAAGACTGAAATTAAAATGTGGGAGGTGATCATCTAACCGACATGCCCCTTTTTGAATAGATTGGGGTCCAACCCGTTACCACAGTTGGAAGGGTTTCAGTACTATGCCATGGGTAAAGATAGCTATGAGTTAACCCTTTTTGACAGGAAGCTCTTTCGTCAACCATCGCTGGAAGGAAAACTCGTATGAGATGTATCAACCCTAGTCTGGTAGGAAGATATCTCAACCTACACTGGCTACGTAGTTTTGTAATGTAGGGATTGCTACTAAGGGTCAAACCCTCTGCTGGCAGGAATGCCCCTATCCTTGGGTTCGCTTGGTGCTAAATCCTACTCATAACTGAATAGACACTGAATTGATTCCTAGTTCATACTAGGCTTGACTAAACTATTACTGATTATACTATCTAACTGAACTAAATTGAGTTCACTGAGTTCCATTGACAGACGGAATACTACTGAATTCTATTAATTGACTAAATTTACTGAGGTCTGAACTGAATACTGAACTGGACTGGACTGATACTAAGTCTACTGAGCTTTTCTTGAATTTTGTAACTAACTGAGAGTACTACTAATCATGACATGACTGAGATTATTCTTTAATTAACACTGGCTCTAGGTAAACAGCTAAATTATTGGGTATGCAATAGCCCCAGGACTCGATAGTATGAAAAGTAAAGCATCACATGACCTTGCATAGCTTAGAAATGTAAAATTGTTCATAATGCATTTATAGAGGCATTTTATCAAATACTTGAATGACATAAACTAGTATACATGCTAACATGATATAATCTCACTATTTAATTCATATGAACAACTCATCAAACACTTGGAAGGCATTATATATGTACATAGTACTAATCAACACATGAGAATTACAATTTCAAGGCTTTAACATGAATTCACATGGTACTACATACATAGTAATTGTTTTTACATAAATCTTGCACTTAATCATGGAATAGAAACCCAATCAATATTATAATCATGAATACACTTGAATCCAAATCATGAAAATCATGAAATCAATTTACTTAAAGTTTAAAAGAGTTTCTTGGACTCCAAGGGTGGATGGGACCCTTGGATGAAAACTTGACATGCCTTAGTATTCAAATTTGCGAAGAATGATGGAGTGTTCTTGAAGGTTGAATCTTGAATTGGAGATCCTAGGGTTTGCTTCTTGAGAAATTCTGAGAAAGGTGAGTGGATTTTTCCTCTAAAGGGGCTTAATATCATGTTTTGGGGCTAACAAAAGGTGGGAAAAGACCCAATCACCCCTGAGGACGTGGCTTTTAAATGACTAAAAATTGATTTAGCGATGTGCAGATTGATGCACCGCATCATTGGCATCAACGCAATAGTCAATGCGCCGCATCGAGTCCACATCGGTTCACTGGAATTTGTAATGGGATTTGGGGAAAAATACTCATTGACACGATGGACGATGCGGTGCATCGAGATCACGTCGATCCACTGGTTTGAGCTTTTAAATGTGTTTCAAACTAAGTCTGAAAAATCCAAAACTTATTCGAGAACACCTACTGAGATTCCTGATCATGATTCAACCTAAAATTATCACTTTAAGGTCATGAGGGATGTAAAATAGAGTCGCCAACTTACAAAGGTTAAAATAACACTATGTCCGAATACTTATCTAGAATTTCTAAGTCTGGGACCCCTTAACAAGCTTTAAAGGACTGAGTTAAGCTTAGGATTTTTAGGTTCTTACAATATCTCCCCCTTGGGAACATTCATCCTTGAATGAGACTGACTAAGCTTAGAATACTGATAGACATAATTTAGATACTGGACTTGCACAACTGTAACATAATTTCATAACTAACACTACTGATATGCTGAAATTTCATACTGAATATGCATATCTGATGCATGAGTTCATGGCTGAGATTACTGATAAGCTGAGTCTCTTATACTGAACATGCATATCTGATGCATGAATATCTGACTGAACGAACTCTTGAATGTATGATTGGATATGCAATGGTAACTGATATCAAGTTTATAAAGAAAATTTGAGCACGAAACTAAGTAAGTTTAAAGAGAATTGTTACCTAGGGATGAGTCTGAGTTTACGGAGAAAATGTGAGGATACTTGGTTCGCATATCTGCTTCTGCTTCCCAAGTAGCTCCCTCAACGTACTGATTTTACCAAAGAACTTTGACTAGAGGGACTTCTTTGTTCCTCAGTCTGCGAATCTAATAGTAAAAGATTTCGATTGGGACCTCTTCGTAAGAGAGTGTTCTGAATATCTAGGCCCTCAACAGGGACTACAACTTCTGGGTAGACCTATGCACTTCTTAAGCAAGGAAACATGGAACACTAGATGCACTGAAGCTATATCTGAAAGTAACTCAAGCTCGTAAGCTACCTTTCCAAAATGACTGAGGATTCGGTAAGGACCAACATATCGGGGACTGAGCTTCCCCTTCTTGCCAAACCTCTTCACTCCTTTCATAGGAGATATTTTAAAATGCACATAATCACCAATCTCAAACTCGAGATCCTTTCTGCATATATCTGTGTATAATTTCTGTTGGCTCTGAGCTCTCTTAAGCCTTTCCCTGATCAGCTAAACCTTCTCTAAGGCATCAAATACCAAGTCAAGCCATACCACTGCAGCCTCACCCACTTCAAACCAACCAACGGGAGATCTACATCTCCTCCCATAGAGCACCTCAAATGGAGCCATCTGAATACTGGAATGATAGTTGTTATATACGAACTCAATCAAAGGTAAGTGGTCATCCCAACTACCTTTAAAGTCTATCGCACACGCTCGCAACATATCCTCTAAAGTTTGAATGGTCCTTTCTGCTTGACCATCTGTCCGAGGGTGAAAAGTTATACTAAGGTGGACTTGGGTACCAAGACCCTTTTGGAAGGCTTTCTAGAAATAAGAGGTAAACTAGGCACCTCTATCTAAGATAATAGATAATGAAACTCCATGTAATCTGACCAACTCCCTGACATAGAGCTTGGCATAGTCCTTGACTGAATCAAAGGTATAAACTGGTAGGAAATGAGCTGATTTGGTCATACTATCTATAATTACCCATACTAAATTGTGATGACGTCGAGGGCGAGGCAAACCCGTCACAAAATCTATGTTCACCTTTTACCACTTCCAAGTGGGAATACTAAACTCCTGCATAGACCCACAGGGTTTTTGATGCTTAATCTTAATTGGCTAACATGTAGAGCACTTAGCTACAAAATCTGCAATATCTCTCTTCTTCCCACTCCAATAATAGATCTCCTGCAAATCATGGTACATCTTAGTGGCCCCTGGATAAATAGGGTAATGCTCACTAAGTGCTTCTGTAAGAATTTGCTGCCTTAAGTCATCTATACCTGGCACACATAACTGACCCTGAAAATGTAATACGCCATCTCTCCATTGGGAGAAAACCTCTATCTTTGATCTCTGACTAATTCTTTCAACTTAACTAGGCTGGGATCCCTATCCTTCTTTTTCTTTACCTCAAAAACTAGAGATGATTCTGAACTACTTGCACCCATACACTACCTTCTGCTGAATCGACGCAAGATGATGAACTTCCTGAGCTAACTTCTTCTTACCATTTTCCACATGACCAACACTAACTATAGATATCCTACTAAGAGCATCAAACACTACATTGTCTTTACCTGAATGATACAAGATGCTCATGTTGTAGTCCTTTAATAACTCTAACCACCTTCTCTTGCGGAGGTTTATGTCTTTCTAAGATAATACATACTACAGGCTCTTACGGTCTGTGAACACATCAGCGTGTACACCATACAAATATTGCCTCCAAATATTTAAGACAAATACTACTGCTGCTAACTCAAGATCATGAGTAGGATAATTCTTTTCATAGGGATTAAGCTTTCTAAAGGCATAGGATATAACCTTACCTTCATCTAAACACATATCAAACCAACCCTGGAGGCATCAAAATATACCAAAAATTTGTCTGAACCATATGGTAGAGTCAAAACTAGGGCTGAGGTGAGTCGAGTTTTTAGCTCCTGAAAACTCTTCTCACAAGAATCTTCCCACTAAAATTTGACTTTCTTCTGATTCAATCTAGACATGGGGGATGCAATAGACGAAAATCCCTCAATAAACCATTGGTAATAGCTATCCAAGCCCAAGAAACTCCTGATATCTAATGAAGAGATAGGTCTGGGCTAGTTTCTCACTACTTCGATCTTTTGGGGATCAACTCAAATGCCATCACCGGAAATGAATGGCTGAGGAAAGCTACTAACCTTAGCCAAAATTTGCACTTACTGAATTTGGCAAACAACTGATGTTTTTGAGAGTGTCTAATACTATTCTGAGATGATCTGATGATCATGTTCACTGCGGGAGTAGACAAGGATGTCATCTATGAAGACTATAATGAACATGTCCAAGTACTGCTTGAACACACGGTTCATTAAGTCCATGAAAGTTGTTGGGGCATTGGTAAGACCAAATGACATGACTAAGAATTCACAGTGACCATACCGAGTTTTGAAAGCTATTTTTAGAATGTTACATTCTCTGACTCTGTGCTGATGATAGCCTGATCTGAGGTCTATCTTAGAAAAATAACTGGCACCCTAAAGTTGGTCAAAGAAATCATCTATTCTGGAAAGTGGATACTTGTTCTTGATTGTGATTTTATTTAACTAATGGTAGTCTACACACATTCTAAGAGAATCATCTTTCTTATGTATGAATAGAACTGGTGCATCCCATGGGGACACACTGGTCTGATGAATCCCTTATCTACGAGATCCTTTGACTGTTATTTTAATTCATTGAGTTCTATTGGAGCCATTATGTATGGCAGAATAAAGATGGGCTGAGTATCTGGAAGAAGGTCAATTCTGAAGTCAATTTTCCTTTTAGGAGGAACTCTGGAAAGATCTTCGAGAAACACGTCAGGAAATTCACATGCTACTGAAACTAATTTAAGATTAGGGGTTTCTGAACTATAGTCTTGGACTCAAACGAGATGGTAGACACATCCTTTAGATATTATTTTCCTTTCCCTAAGGTAGGAGACAAGCTGACCCCTAATTGCTAAAGTACTACCCCTCCACCCTAGGATGGGTTTATTCGAAAACTAAAACTGGACAATTTTGTTTCTGCAGTCGACTGAGGCATAGTAGGAATGAAGCCAATCCATGTCGAGAATGACATCAAAATTGGTCATCTCTAATTTTACCAAGTCTACTGATGTGACTTTTTGAGATAGCATAATCGGACAGTTCTTGTATACCCGTCGGTCTATGATAGATTTACCCACTGGGGTAGAGATTGAGAAAAGCTCTGCTAGGAATTTAGGACTTACTCTGAAGTCGACAGCTATATATGAAGTTACAAAGAATAAAGAATCTCCTGCATCTAGCAAAGCATAAATATGTAAATAATAAACTTATAACATACCAGTGACCATATCAGGAGAACTTTCCCGATCCTATCGAGACTGAAGGGAATAGAGCCTGTTTGGGTATTTCCCACTGGTGGAACTGGAGGCGGCACCCTGTTGATTCAAGTGATCGGACTGAGATAAGGGATGGTTATGTTAACTCTGCAAACCCAGCTGAGGACACTGTCTGACTCTGTGGCCTGGCTTGCCATATCTGAAATATACACCACTGTCAGCTCTGTAGACACCCTGATGGTTTCTTCCATACTTCTGGCAGAGAGGATTTGTTCGGGCATTGTTTGGCCTCGACATTCTGGCCCTCTTACTCTTTCTTCCCTTTTTACAAACCTCTTCTTCTTACTCTGCGAAGCCTGAGCCATAATCCTAGATAGGATAACAACCAGCTGATTGTTCTGAGAAACTATTGAATGAGCTAAGACAGTGAAAGCATCCCTAAATTTAGCTTGAGAAACATGCTCGTTTAGGGGATCTTCCTAAACAGGCGGAGGGGCTGGCTGGTTTTTTATTACTTTTTTCATTAGCTTCTATGGAAAACATATTCTGGAAGCATAAGGAAGAGGTGAATTAGACTGAGATTTTAACTTGAGCTCATGCTCACCCGCACGACATGATTACTGAAATAAGGAATACTTTTCCTAAAGTATCTCATAGCCTTATGTCCATAAGTGTGGTGCGCTTCACACCCATGTACAAGACTTTGCTAGATATGGCTTTCATACTTCCTAGGAATCTATTGAACCTTAAGCTCTGATACCAAGTTTGTAATGCCCCGAGTCTGTACCTTAGATGCCACACGGTGCTCATAATCCCGAGGAATCCAAGGTTAATCCATGACTGGTACCAGCTGTAATAACTAAATAATAATACTATAAATATGTAGAAATTAGGTGGAAACTTTCCATAAGGTTCAAAACTGTAAATAAATAATGAGTATGGTATATCAATACCAAAACTGAATATCTGTCTATAAATACTCTAGTATGAAAAACCTCTACTATCTGAACAAGGAGTTGATGGGACAAGTCCCCAAACTCCGACTACTAAAATAAAAGTACTAAAATACTGGAATAATAAATCTGTACTCAAAATATTTGGACTCACCACTAATCTGTTGCTGATGGATCAGGCTGCTAAGTATGATCGGGAGCCCATGTGTCTGAACCTATAATATAAGATATCATAGCACAAAAGAAAGGTATGCATCAGTACTTTGAATGTACTGGTATGCTAAGTGTGGTAGGCTGAGATGCATGGGTTCATATGCATGAATAATACTGACTAAAAAACATAAGAATAATTAAATGAGAGTACATGCATGAATGCTTAAACTATAACTGAGGTCATGGTAAGACTAAATACTGAGTTCTGAATCACTGGTTTACTGATATCTGAGTTACTGATACTGTATTACTGTTAACTGAGTGACTGTATCTGAGAGTCCTAATTCTGTGGAACTATTCTGAGTTCTATACTGAACTGAGTAAGTGTGTCTAACAGTCTGAATTTTTATAGAACTGAACTGAGTTCTTTTCTGAAGACTGAAATTGAGACCGTAGGAGGCAATCATCTAACCAACATTCCCCTTTCTAAATAGATTATGGTCCAACCTGTAACCCCCATTGGAAGGTTTTCAGTACCATGACACAGGTAAAGACAATTGTGAGCTAAACCTCTCTGGCAGGAAGCTTTTTCATCAACCCTCGCTGGTAGGAAAACTCAAATGAGATGTAACAACCCTAGTGTAACAGGAAGATATCTCAACCTATGTTGGCTAAATAGTTTTGTAATGTAGGGAGTGCTACAAAGGGTCAAACCCTCTACTGGTAGGAATGCCCCCATCCCTGGGTTTGCTCAGTGCTAAATCATACTCTCATCTAAGTAAACACTCAACTGATTCCTAGTTCATACTAGGTTTGACTGAACTATTACTGATTATATACTGTCTAACTGAACTGAACTGAGTTCACTGAGTTTTGTTGATAGACAGAATACTACTAAATTTTGTTAATTGATTAAATTTACTGAGTTATGAATTGAATATTGATGGACCAGACTGATACTGAGTCTATTGAGTTTTTCTTGAGTTCTATAACTGACTGAGAGTACTACTAATCGTGACAGGATTGATATTATTTTGTAAGTGACACTAGATCTAGGTAAACACCTAAATTGTCGGGTATTAAATACCCCCAGGACTCGATAGCATAAAAAGTAAAAAGCATCACAAGACCTTGCATAGCATAGAAATGTACACTTGTTCATAATGCATCTATAGAGGTATTTTATCAAAAACTTGAATGGCATGAACTTGTATACATGCTAACATGATATAATCTCACTATTTAATTCACATGAACAACTCATCAAACACTTGGAAGGCATTGTATATGCACATAGTACTAATAAACACATGAGCACCACAATTTCAAGGCTTTAACATGAATTCACATGGTACTACACACATAGTAATTGTTTTTACATAAATCTTGCATTTAATCATGGAATAGAAACCCAATCAACATTATAATCATGAATACACTTGAATCCAAATCATGGAAATCATAAATCAATTTACTTAAAGTTTAAAAGATTTTCTTTGACTCCAAGGGTGGAAGGGACCCTTGGGTGATCACTTGACATACCTTGGTATTCAAATTTGTGAAGAATGATGGAGTGTTCTTGAAGGCTGAATCTTGAATTGAAGATCCTAGGGTTAGCTTCTTGAGAAATTTTGATAAAGATGAAAAGATTTTGCCTCTAAAGGGGCTTAATCCCGTGTTTTGGGAGCTGACATAAGGTGGAAAAAGGCTCAATTACCCCTGAGGACGCTGCTTTTTAATGGCTGAAAACTAATTTAGCGACGCGCAGACTGACGCACCGCATCGTTGGCATCGATGTGATAACCAACGTGCCTCATCGAGTCCACATTGGTTCACTGGAATTTGCACTGTGAGCTAGGAAAAAACACTCATCGATATAGGTGATGAGGTGCATCGAGATCGCATCGATCCACTAGTTTAACTTTTGAAATGTGTTTCAAACGAAGTCCAAAAGATTCAAAACTTGTCCGATAACACCTACTGACATTCTTGATCATGATTCAACCTAAAAATCATCACTTGAAGGTCTTGAGGGTCGTGAAATAGAGTTGCTAACTTACGAAAGCTAAAATAACACTAAGTCTGAATACTTAGCTAGAATTCTAAGTCTGGGACCCCTTAACAAGAATTAAAGGATTGAGTTAAGCAAGGATTTCGCTAGGTCTTACAGAAGGTAGAAGTAGATCTTGTGGACAATTTACCAAAGAGGGTGATACTTAATGAAGAGGATGATGTTACTGGAGAAATTAAGTTCAAATGGATATATATTCTATATGACTATAAGCCTAAGTATTGTAAAGAATATTGTTTACAATGGCATGATAAAGATTCATGTTGGAATATACATCCTTAATTGATGAAGAAGCAAGAGAAGGAGAATTAAAAGGTACCTAATTCTCAGGAAAAACCAGGCAAAGTTAATGAGGTAGCAAATAAATATAATAATCAAAGGGTAAGAAGAAGATATAAGCAGCAGTGGCTTACAAGGAAGAATAAGTATAAGAGAGATAAGTTTGGTCATATTCTAGTAAAGTAGAAAAGGATAATGTAGAGTTGATGCCAATATCCAATACTTTTGATGTGCTGACAAAGGAACAAACTAAAGTGGAGCATAGTAATAAAGGAGAAAAGCAATAAGTTAATAAAGAGATTACAAAGTATTGGGTTTCTAATAGTTTTGGCAACACAAAGAAGAGCATCCAAAAAAAGCTTACAGGAGAGGAAATTAATAGATAGAATGTTAATGAAGAACAACAAAAGAAGAGAACTGATGCCTGCACTAATCAACAAAATGCAGAAAAGGAAATTATAGAGAACATGAGTTAGCAATACATAAAAAAAGGGGACAATATTGAAATAGAAGTGGTAGAAGACATTCTGCTATTAGCAATTCAGGTTGATAAATAGTTAGCATGCAACAATAAATATAATGCAGCATTGGATAAAGATGATATGGAAGATACTATAGATAAAGTAGGGACTGAAGGGAATTTAACTCCTAAGCAGATACAGATGTTAAATGCAAAGCAAGGCATTCAGAGGAAGAATTCAATCGGTGTTAAAGCAAGCTTAATGAAGACAAAGAGTAATCTGAAAAACAAACTGAAATGAATGCACTCATTTGGAATATCATATTAGTCAATACAAAGAAAGCTTTTTCTAGATTGATCATATTGCATAAATGATACCGGTTTGCATTTATTGGGTTGATGGAACCTTTCCAAGATAGTAAAGATATTAAAGAGTATAGGAGAAGGCTAGGAATGCAGAGTGTAATTTCAAACACTTCTAGCAAGATTTGGGCATTCATGGAGTCTAATATTAGTTGTACAGTCATAAGAGAGGAAGAGCAACAGATTAAAATAAAGTTAGAGAAACAGGAAGCAGGGGTAATAGTAATGGTATCTCTAATTTATGCCAAATGTTCTCAGGAGGAAAGATTAGTACTATAGGAATCATTAGAAGATCTATCTCAACAGATGCAGGATCCATGGTTGATAGCAGGGATTTTAATATCATTACCAATCAGGAAGAGAAGTTGGGTGGTCTTCCAGTAACAGTAGCAGAAACTGAAGATTTCAGGAAGTGCATTAGTTGGAGTAATATAGAAGATTCAGTGTTTAGAGGAATCAAATATACATGGTGGAATGGCAGAACAGATCAGGAATATATTTTTAAAAGACTGGATAGAGTTTTGATTAATGAGAAATTACATGAAGTTTTTCCAGTACTAGAATTTGAACATTTTACTAGGGGTGGTTCTGATCACACTCCATTAAAACTTAACTTTAGTACTGTGAAAGAGAACATTACCAAATCTTTAGGTTTTTAAATATGTGTTTGAAATAGGGATCTTGCTTAAAGGTCATACAGGATAATTGGGAAGCTCAATTTATGGCAAATCCATTCATTTTGTTTTATCACAAGATGAAAAAAGTGAAGGTTGCATTAACTAAATAGAGCAAAGAATGCTTCGGGAATATTTTTCAATAGATTCCTACTTTAGAAGAAGTCATTAAGGCCAGGGAGAAGCAATTCGAAGATAATCCCTCAGGTGCAAATAGAGAATTATTATCCAAAGCATAGGCTGGCCTCAATTTATAACTGTCTAAGAAAGAGGAATTTTGGAGGCAGAAAGCTGGATTAGATTGGTTTAAGGATGGTGAAAGAAATACCAAATTTTTCACACAATAGTGAAAGGCAGAAGGAATAGGCTCAAGCTAAATAGGATTCAGAATGATGATGGAGATTGGCTAGAAGAGTCAAATCAAATTGCAGAACATGCTATTCATTTTTTTCAAAAGCAGTTTGCGAAGAAAGAAAAAAATTATGATTTTGAAATGTTGAATGAGCTACTCATTATTCTAAATGAAAGGCAGAAGCAAGAAATTGATAAAGTTCCAAACATACAGGAGGTGAAGGAAGCAATATTGGGGATGAATAGAAGTAGTATAGCAGGTCCAGATGGAATGACTGGAGCATTTTTTAAAGATGCTTGGGAAATAATTAAGAAGGATGTGCATAATATGGTGGTTGCTTTCTTTTGTGGGTATGAATTTCCAAAATTTGTAACACATAAAAATTTGGTTCTTCTGCCTAAAAAGTTAGTAGTTAATACATTCTCTGACTTGAGGCCAATTTCTTTGAGTAATTTTGTTAATAAAATTTTTTCCTGAATTCTTCATGAAAGGATTAAGAAAGTTTTACCTGATATTATTTTTGAAGAACAATCAGGTTTTGTTCAAGGAAGAAGCATTGTAGAGAATATCTTGATGATGCAGGAGATCATAACTAACATTAGAAAAAGAGGTAATATTCCTAACATGGTCATTAAGCTAGACATGATGAAAGCGTATGACAGAGTGGATTGGTTGTTTCTTACCAAAGTTTTAAGGAAAGTAGGGTTTAGTGAAGTGTTGATTGATATGGTCTATAGATTGGTGGGTAATAATTGGTATTCTATACTTCTTAATGGGTAGCCTAAAGGGTTTTTCAGGTTAACAAGAGGTTTAAAGCAAGGTGGCCCCTATTACCTACACTCTTTATACTAGCAGCTGAGGTAGTATCAAGAGCTTTTAAATCTTTGATACTTACAAAGGAGTTTAAACTATTTGGTATGCCTAAAGGAAGTCCTAGAGTGAATCATTTTTCTTTTGCTAATGATATGATTATATTATGCAAAGCTAATTTGAATACTTGAAGATGGTAACAAAAACTCTTGATAAGTATGAAAACTTTTTTGGTTAGAAGATTAATAAAGAGAAGAGTGCAATTTATTTGCACAAAAGTGTGTCACAAGGGAGTGTGCTAATGGCTGAAGTAATTACAAGCATAAATAGAAGGCATTTTCCATTTACTTATCTAGGCTGTCCAATTTTTCACATGAGAAAGAAGAAGGATTTTTACCAGTCTATTATGCATAATATTAGTGGTAAATTATAAGGATGGAAAGGAAAGTTATTATCATTTGGTGGAAGGGTTGTTCTCATTAAGAGTGTATTAAAAAGTATACCCATTCATTGTCTTTCTATCATGAATCCTCTTGTTAATGTTTTGACAGCTATTCAGAGAATAGTTGCTCAGTTTTTTTGGAGCAATCATATTGGGGGGAAAAGTAGACATTGGGTAAGGTAGAGTTCTTTATGTTATCTAGAAGAAGAAGGTGGACTAGGTTTCAGAAAATTACAAGATATTTATATGGCTTTGTTTTGAAAATTGTGGTGGAATTTCAAAACTAAAGATTCTATTTGGAGTAGATTCATGTATAACAAATACTGTAGGAAGCATTATCCCAATGAAATATTTTGGAAGGTTGGAATTGGATCTCAAGTGTGGAAAAAAATGTTGCAGGCTAGGGATCTGGTGGATCATCAAATTTTGTGGAAGATAAAAGGGGGACAAGCTAATATATGGTTTGATAACTGGACAAATATTAAAGACTTTACTAACTTGGTGCAAGTTCATATTGGTGAAGGAGTATAAGAAGTCAAGGACCTAGTTAGTGCAAATCAATGGAGAGAGTAGACAATGTTGCAGATTCTACCATGGGAGGTTGTTGATCATATTTTAGCTACACTGAGGCCTATAATTATTGAAGGAGATAGATATGTCCCTATTTGGAGATTAGAAACCACAAGCAAGTTTACAGTGAAATAGGTATCGGAGTACATTAGACAGAAGCAAGAAAAGAACTCCATTTATAAAGATATATGGGTAAAAGGATTACCATTCAAAATGGAATTCCTAATGTGGAGGGTGTGGAGAGGAAAAATGCCAGTGGATGCTCTTATGAGGAGATGGGGAGTTGAAGGGCCAACTAAATGTTGGTGTTGTCTAAACCCTGATTAAGAAACAATTTCACATATCTTTCTTAGATCATCTTTAGCTAACAGGACTTGGTCCTACTTTGCTTCATGTGCAGGTATTGTTATTAATGGATTGTCACTTAGAGAGACTATTCTTAACTAGCGGAGTAAGGAAGTCAAAGGGAGATTAAATCCTTATCATCAGTCCCTTCCATGTATGCTTATATGAGCATTATGAAAAAGAAGGAATAAGTTGAAGTATGAGGGAAAAAAAATGTCTGCTCATAAGGTAATATTCAATATTACTAGAAATGTGGGTCTTTTACTAAGAGTAAGGAATCCAAGACAAACATTTCCCAATAGCTGGCTAGAGATACTGAAAGTGTTAGAAAGAAGGAAGCCTAAAATAAAGATTACTAAAGTGTTATGGAAGTTTCCTGACCCTGGATGGGTGATACACAATACTGATGGGGCATCTAGAGGCAACCCAAGTATTAGCTCATATGTTTTCTGTGTAAGAGATGATAAGGGAGATCTAGTTGATGCAGAAGGAGCTAAAATGGAGGATACTTCTGATGTTGAAGCATAAACTAAGGTTATTTTACAAGCAGCTAATCATGCACTTGCAACACATACAGGGCAGTTAATCATTCAAACTAATTCATTATTGATGCATACAATTTTAACCAAGGAATGGAAGTGTCTTTGGCATGTAATGGATTATGTGGACCAAATATGAAAACTAATGCAGAATAGGCAAGTACAATATCAACATATTATGAGGGAAGGCAATCAATTGGCAGATTATCTAACTAATTTAGCCATTGATAAAGAAGACTTTACAATCACAAGTTTTCAACAAATAGAGGTAAGAGGTAGAAAGATTTTAAACAGTGACAAATTATAATGTTCGTACGTAAGGATAAGAGCAACAAAAGAGCAATCAAGATGATAGGCTACATGGTTCAGAGATATTTACAAGAAGGAAACTACAAAAGCATAACATATTTCCTATCCTAATCTATAGCAGCCTTCAAAAAGGACTCTCAACAAAAGGGGAAGGTCAGGTAAGAGGTTGGAATTTAAAATATCTGGATAGAATACACTAGTCTATTTATATGCGGGTTCGAGCTTCTTCTTATCTCCCTCCTTTCAGAAATTACAAAGAAGAGCAGACCAAGCAGAGTAAGGAAGAATTGAATCTGAGTTATATGTTGAAGATTAAAAAACAGAAAAGTCAGGCCTTACACAGATCTGATCTAGTATCTAGGAGCCTGATTCCTTCAACAAAACATAAAATGAGAAGCTTCAACCTATCCAGCAGAGAACACACCTGGAAGCAAAGAAATAAAGTTTTAGTAGAGAAGATAAGCAAATGGATAGCTCAAAGAAAAAGAAGATACCAACTTTTGAGAGCTACTAAGCATATAACCAGCAGCAGTTCATAGAGGTTGATTGATCTCCCACACCAATATGAAGAAGAACTCCAAATTCCAAGTACAGAGAGCCAACATTTCTTAGTTGGGATAGGAGGAGTATCGACGGAGAAAGGGAAAGATAGGTTTAGGAAATCCTTACATTGGTTTATATGTAAAAATAAATAGGAACGGGCCGGGTTTTTTTTAGAATGGGTTGACCATTTTTTTATTTGTAATAAAAGTGGGTTGGGCAACTTGATGTAAATATTTCAGTGGTTATTAATAAAAACATATTAAATAAAAAAAAAACTTGTTAGCAAAGCTTGAAAGTAGAATCTATTAAAAAAAATCGTATATTGTATCTAGAATTATATGATTCTACTACTGTTTGACATTTAAGGAAATCATATAGTAATAAAAAAAATATCAAAGTGAATTAGGAAACACTAAAGACGAAGATTGATTTTTTTTAAATATCCAATACCCATATAAATTTACACAAATATCTTTCTGAAATAAGTAAAACTCAAATCACCTAACCTTCTACAATAAATTGACCATCAATCTTGAATCTTGTGGGTTAAAATTATTATAATCTCCTACAAGATAATATCCAAACAAACAAAAATAAAGAAACAAAAAATCCTATTAGCAAAAGATTTATGCAATTAATGGAATCCCACAATTTTGTTCTCAAATTAAATATCAATGGAAGAGAAATCAACCTCTAAAACTTATGTTATTGTGAAAATTGAGAAGACAAAGAGGAAGAAGGCACCTGACCAAGAAAGAAGATACCATACCAGAGGTTTAGGCCAACCTACGAATTAAAAAATAAAAATAAAAATAGTGAAATTGAAACTAAAAGGGAAAAATTTATAGCCAAAGTGGAAATTAAAAAAGGGAAGGTCTTCCATTTCTTTTTTGGCTAAAGTTTAAAAGGAATGAAATAATCTTTTAGCTACAAACCAAGTAAGTTTTTGAGAAAATTAAGTATTTTTTATACAATATAATTATTTTTGGTAGCAATAAAATTATATTGTTGCAAATAATTGTTGTATCTTTAAGTTAATATTTTATTGATAAATGTGGAAACAAAATTAATATATTTAACAGTGAAAAAAAGTCATGGTGAAAAGTTTTATTATATGACAATAATTAAATTAAGTAGTTGCCAATTATTGAAATTAGGCAACAATATTGTAGTTGTTGCTAAAAGGCAAAATATCTTCATGGACTCTTATACTTGTCTGAGTTTGTAAAGTGAACGTCTCTACTTAGAGTTTTGTCATTTGAACCCCTCAACTCGATAAAACTCAATATTTTAAATCCCATTTCGGTGTGTGTACCACAATTGCTGCCACGTCAGCTTATATGTCAACTCCACGTCATTTTTAAATGTTGCTTTAAATTTCACATTATTTTTAAATACCACATAAGAAATTAAATATTAAAAAATTAATTAGATAAACAACTTTTACAAATTGTAGAAAAATTTCAATAATTAAGTTCTTGATATAAATGTATTTTCATTATAGTAAATGTCTATCAAGAATATAGATAAGATCTATCAAGATCTAGTTTATATCTATCAGGATTTGAAGTATCTATCTTTTAGATAAACTAGAAGTAAATTTTCTTATAAATAGAGGGATTTTATTCATTGTAAATCATCCTTAGGGATCTCAAGAGAATCCCTCAAGAATCTCCAAGAGAAATAAAGAATTACTCTCTTCTATCTCCATTTTTCTTCTTTATTCTTTGTTATTGCATAACACGTTATCAGCATACGTCTCTATCATATTAGGTAGACTAAAGGTAAGTTTTCTTTAATACATATTAATAGTGGTATCTCTATCCGTTAGATAGTTGCAGATCAATTTGTAAAGATCTTGGCATGAGACTTTACTAGTCAATTAGATTCTAGTAAATCAGAATTGAGAAGGTTTGAATTTTGATTTGTAATTTTATTTGGTCACTCGTAAAGGTAGGTATTTTATCTCACATAAATTTATCAATCAAATCTCAAATCAATTCAGTCGACTTATATAATACATGATATTTTGTATCCATTTTTTCTAACCACGGTAATTTAATTATTGGACATCACAAAAGTTAATTATTTGCTTGTTGCTTTCTATTCATGAATCCCACTATTAAGGCTCAAGATTCAATTGGTCTAGCCACATGTCATTGTTCTTTGCGTAGTTTGATTTGGTTAATACTTATAAATATGTCAAAACATATGGGATCGTCCATCTACATAAGATGTGTATATATTTATTTATTCGTCTTGTTGAAATTAATTTATTTATATAATTACAAAGTGCAATATCTCAAAGGCTATTTATTTATTGAGGGTAAGACATCGGGTTGGTGTCTCGGTGCACCATGATGATAAAATTGGGATGCGGTCTCATCGATTTATTAGACACCTTATATGGATAAAACGTTGAGTTTGAATCTTAATGCATTATATTAATGATATAATGATGGATAAGGTAAACCAATATATTTTTGGTGAAAGACATGAAAATTGTCTCATTGAATGTGATTTCATTCTCTGAATTGAATGTGGTAGCAGTGCATAATATGTCTAAAAGAGACAAGTGATTGAATATAGGAATATAAGTATGGTGGGACAATATGATACTTATTATCAAAACTGATAATATTTTCACACGCTTATTATGATTATAAGATATGTTATAGAAAAATTCTCGAGATTATATGTATGCCTTGATTTGCTCTTGAAATAGCAATATCATAAAAGAGGTTATAAGCTATCACAATTTGATAGGCTTAAGGCATGATTATATTCCATTCCAGGAGAATGAGAATTTCGATTGTTTTAGGTATATATCCATTCCCTAAGGTGAATGCAATAATATTTAGTAAAGCTTATTAATACAAACGTGCACATGATAGTGATGGTATCACAACTCACTTCTGAATGAGACAGAATAACTGAGAAGAGTTATTTTAAAATCTACTTCTAAAGTAGTAAATTCAAGAATTTATTCATGTAATAGTAGATCTGAAATTTACTAAAGAAAAAGGGTACATGTCATGGTAAACTTGGAGTTTACTAGTATAAAAGTTCATAACTTGACATGAACGATTGCTTCATTGCAAAAAATATGCATATTGAGTATTGACATATGTTGAAGAAATAGAAGATTCTTCATGAATTGTTTATGTTGCTTGTTCTCATGATAAGTTGGTTGGACCAACTAATGTTGGGATTTGATCCCACAAAATCTAAAAATTATAAAAGGTGAATATGGGTCTATTCACCTGTATGTGTTCTATTAAGATGCATCAATATAAGATGATCACTTGTACTTTTATTGTCAACCTGCATTTTGACATTCATAAAGTTGTTTCTCAATAAAATGGAGATAAGATCATAACTTTCAAATTGTGTAATCAAGACAATTCATCTTGATGATGATGGTTTGACATTAAATGACTTCAATAAATAGCTAAACCATTGTCTAAAATATGATATGTTGCATAGAATAACACTTGTATGCATTAGACCAATAAATTATAATTATTTCTTCCCTCTCAATTGGTTCAAGGTCAGGAACCAACTATTCCATCTAATAGTTTTGATGTGCCGTATACCATGATACACAAAGATGGATTCCTCAAAGAAGAGGAAGGTTGTATGTTAATTTTTCTAACATAAGGGGAAGATTATAAGCAGCTAAGAAATATGTGGGGAATTATCATCAGATCCTCATTCAAAAGATAATTCAAGTTAAATTCCGAAAGCATCTCATATTTAAGATGCAAGTGCTCCTATTTGTATCTCTAAAGGACAAAGTCTATGCATGCGTGAAGCATGGTAGACCATTGATTCCAAGAATAATAATCCTTAAAAAAAATAAGGAGCAAATAATTATAATAAGAAGACAATGTGCTCTTGAAGAGTCTATGATATAACATTTCATAAAACCTTATAAAAGCTTCACGTACCTAAAAATAATGAAGTGATTAGATCTCAAAATATTATGTCACATTGCGAACCGATATAAAATAAGAAACCGTCGATGATATCTTTAATATTGGTGCAATATTGTAAAAGATTACAAAGATCTGAATTTTACGTTAATTTAAGCATGTTGATGTAGAAATATATATCAAATGATCAAGTGAAGTGAAAGGATGCATCTTTATAAGCATAAAACTTATTTGATTTGCAGTCCAAATATTTGAAGATGTCACTCATGAAATGTTAAAAGTTGTCACTTGACAAAATTTATATGAAATTTTTTTAAAGGTTTTTTAAGGATTCAAAATGTTTGAAGCATAAAAAGTTTCTTAGAGAAAATCATTAAACTCTTGGAGAGTTTTCAAAAGCAATATATTATTTGCTGAAATAAGAAATATATCAATATGAATTGGTTATGAAGTACCATATCTTAGTGCGATTGGTGCACTTATGTATTTTGTAAATACTACAAGGCCTGATATAGGCTTTTTCAATTAATTTGTTAGCAAGATATAGCTCTGCTTCTACTAGGAGACATCGAAATGGGATCAAACACATGATCATATTTTATTCTAAAGATTGAAGTCTCAATCTTATTGATTATGTTAATGTTGGATATTTATTCAACCCGGATAAATCTCTTTCTCAAATATATATTGTGTTCACATGTAGGGATACTGCCATATCTTGGAGATATACAAAGCAGTCTATCGTAGCCACTTCATCGAAACATGCTGAGATAATAGCCATTCATGAAGCAAACCAAGAATGTGTGTGGCTGAAGTCCATGATACATCTCATTCAAGAAAAATGTGGTTTGAAATGTGATAATGTACCCATGATTTTATATGAAGATAATGCAGAATGCATACCACAACTTAAGGAGGATTCATAAAAGAAGATAGAATGAAGCACACTTCATCAAAGCTTTTCTAGATACATGAGCTCCAAAATAATGGTGATATTAATGTGCAACAAATTCGTTCAAGTGACAATGGGGCTGATTTATTCACTAAGTCTCTTCCAACTGCAACTTTCAAGAAGATGGTGCACAAGATCGGGATGCAAAGGTTCAAGGATGTTCTCATTAGGGGGAGTTAATATGCATTGTACTCTTTTCCCCTTATGAGGTTTTGTCCCACTGGGTTTTTCTTGTAAGGTTTTTAATGAGGCAACAGAAATACGTATTATTAGAGATGTGTACTTTTTTTCCTTCACTAGATTTTTTTCACTGGATTTTTTCTAGTAAGGTTTTAACGAGGCACCTTATCTATCAATTAAACATTCAAGGGGGAGTATTATAAATGTATTCACATTACAGTGAATATCTATCAAGAATATAGATAATATCTATTAAGATCTGGTTGATATCTATCAGTATTTGAAGTATCTTTCAGAGAAACTAGGAGTAATTGTTGCTATAAATAGAGAGGTTTTATTCATTGCAAGAATCTCAAGAGAATCCCTCAAGAATCTCCAAGAGATATAAAGAATTACTCTCTCTTGCATCTCTACTCTTCTTCTTTATTCTCTGTTATTTCATAACAACAAATAAATTACTACTACATTTTCTTGAGTGTTGGTTTTTTTTAATTATAAATATTTGTCAGTTTCTGATTTCTAGTTTAATATTAAAAATATTTGTTAAATTTTAAGGAATACACTTTAAATGATGAAATATCCTTAAGGACAGTGACAGAAGCGCGTCTTAAACTAGAAAATTTTCGTGATTCATCAATATTTTACTACAAAAATTAGCAGATAATCATAATAAATACTCTAGTTCTAGTTGAAATCACTTACTCAATAATCTAATGTCGAATTTTCTCTTTGAATCGCCTAAAATCAAGATCCAAAATTTCAAAATATGATTTGAGCAAATGAACCCTGAATCTAAAATTTAAACACAGCCAAGGAATTACTCTATGCGATTGCGACCACCGATGTCCGATCCACCAATATCCTCGCGATCGCAAAGAGTAGTTTGATGGATCGCTAACCGTCGTGACTGACCTAATGATGATTGCGCTGTTCTATTTTCTCAACCCTTTGCAAATGCAATCCTTCCTTCTGTGATCGTGATGAATACATGTTACACCCCTAAAAGAAAATATAATACAACTACTACATCTTGGGGTTAGCCCCTGAAACTCAATCAATCCCTAGAGTTGTAATTTGGGCATACAAGTCCAAAATCATCCTATGAACCTACGAGAACTCTCATATGACAAATTTAATCCTGTTTAGTTAAATATTTAATCTTGATCATTTCTAAAATCTTTAATTCACTATTTTTAATCTTTTTATTATGGAACGTACTCGAACCCCTCAGGATCCGAAATTGTATACCCACAAGTAGGGGTGGCAAGCGGGCAAATTGGATTTGATTTGGACGGGTTAAATATGGATCGAGCAAAAATAGTTTGAATTGCAATCCGCCCATATAAATATGGGTAAATATGGATTTGGTCAAATATGAATAGAGTAAAAATGGTTTCAACTCACTTTAACACCTAAGACAAAAACTGAAAACTTCTATATCATATCAACTTGACTTTTTTTTTTATTTCTTTTTTTTAGTTTATTCTTTTTAATTTTTTTTGTCTTTTCTACATGTAGCCTCTAGTTTTCTCTCTCTCTCTCTTCTATCTCTACCCTCTACCCTTTGTTTCTCTTTCTTTTTTCTTTTTTTTCCTTTTTCTTTTTAGTCTCCTTTTTTTCTATTTTTTATTTTTTTGTTTCTACTTCTTTCTCATTTTTTTCGTTTTTGGTTGTATTTTATGTTTTATGCTTTTTTTATTTTTGAAGAACATGGTTAAGTCGAGAACAAATTATGGATGATAACTAAAATATCGTAACCACTCAGTATATTTGTTTTCACCATCATCTTTATTTTTCTTTTCTTCTTTTTCATTATTTTTTCTTTTTAATTTTTTTTGTATTTTTTTCTCCAATTCTTTCTTTATGCTTTTTTCTCTCTTCTATCTCTAACTTCTACCTCTCTTTCTACTTTTTTTTTGTATGATAATAAAAATATCATAAGCGCATATTGATTTATATTCGCCCAACATTTATAATTCAAGGGCTATGTGGATTCTCAGCCATATATATTTTAGTCTCAAGAAAATACAATTAATTCATATACTTTTTTTGAGTTTTTCATCCGGTGTCCGGTGCCTGCACTGGAGCTCCGACTAATTTGGATCGGGCGTTGCAGGACCCATTAAGGTGACAGCGCTCCCAACAGAGTTTTCTCCATAACCAGGGTCGTACCCTCGACCTCTGGTTAAGGGTGAGCAGCCTCATCCACTGCACCACAACCCATGTTTATTTTAATTCATATACTTATTTGTATATAAATACAAATGATAAATTGCACATATTGACAACTAAACTATTCAACTACAAATAATAAATTTATTTAAAATATATAGTATGATACAAAAACATAATAGTAAAGGAGTGAGACTATGGATTATATTTAATTGATAAGAGATGTTATGAATTATATAGGCTAAATACGATAATTAGAAGCTTATATTTATTAACCCATGTAGGTCTCAAGCGAATACGAATGATGAAATAAGAATAAGAAAGGGGAAAGTGAAAAAAAAAGAATACAAAGAAAAAAGAAATAAAAATAAAAAAATAAAAAAATAGATGAAAAAATGAGAAAGAAAAAAAGAAATTATAAGGAATAAGTAAAAAAAATAAAATAAAGTAAATTAAAGGAAAAAAGAAAGAAAAAAAGAATAAGAAAAGAAACTAGAAAAGAAAAAAAATTGAAACTTTAAGCATAGGTGGCTGATCTCTGTGTTTAAATGGGTACCCATATTTTACCCATTTTATCCATATTTGTATGAACTTTTAAAAGGAGTTGAAGTTCATAAATACCCATTTGAAATATAAGTGATCCAATTCACTAAATATGAGTTAAATGGATTCTTTTTATAAATATGGACTGAAATTGTCACCCCTACCCACAAGTTATAAAACATGTGGCGCAATTATGCTGTGACTGATGATCTAATTTATAGTAGTATCATTAAATTATTATTTATTGATCGTGTATAGTTGAGTATGAGTTTGGACCCTATATAAGAATGTCCTCCCATAATTTCTAGGGATAGATATTTAGTAATTGTAGTAATTGAAGAATTTCTAAAGAAAAGTAAATGCTCGTAGGAATGATTTAAAACTGTAAAATGATATCATTAACATATTTTGACTGAAAAATTCACTTGTTGGTCTCTGTCGATCTACATGGATGAAAGAAGAGACCCGTGGGCACTAGCTCTTTAACGAACTTAATTAATGACTTTATCTCAACATAAAACTAAAATAAAAATCAACTAAAAACCCATCTGGTTGGATATAAATAATAACCAACACTATATGGAAATTAAATTAATTAGAACTGAATTGCTCCAATAATTTAATTGTTTGCTCCAAAAGTATCTTTCACGGAATCTGCAGCTCCTTGAGCCTTAGTCTTCATTTGCAGTCCAGTCCGCAATCAAATAAAAAGTTCAAGTAAAAATACATTTAAATCAATCCTCATCTATATGTTGGGATCACATATGGTTCATCCAACATTCAATTTATTGCATTAAACTTGCAAGACAGTTTAATTTGTAATGGAAAAATAAATACTCAATTATTATGTTGAAGTGACAACCTACTTGTATTATCGGTGTCAGATTTAGCAATTTGTTAGTCTGATATTTTTTATTTTTTGTAATTTGTATGTATAGTAGAGTTATTTTATGTTGAAATACATAGTTATGTTTTATGGTTTTGGTGTAATAAACGGAATTTTGATTGAAAATTTAATCTGCTATATCCAATATTCTAGGGAAAAAAAGGTACATAAACTAAATTTGGAGACACAAAACCTCCTGCATTGATTGCTAAGCAGATTGGACAGTATCTCTGGCTTTGTCCATCATTTGGCTAGTTTTCTCCTGAAAAATATATCAATTCACCAAAATATTATGAACCAATTAACATAATGTATCATTAATTCAAATTAAGAAATTTTTTGATAATTAATTAACCTGAGTTTGGCCCTTAGTCTCTCCTGCATGGTAACTGGCTTTCTCAGATGCATCCATCCTGCAGTAGAAATGAAACGTAGAAAATAAACAATGTAATAAAGATTGTCCTGTTTGATATTGATTAGTGTTGTTGAAAAATAAAGTAAATAGCTAGGGTTTATATAGGTAGCACGAATGGATCTGTGACAATCGGGTGCAGCTTAGAACAACTGTTGGAAGACAATGCCCTTAGATCAGGACAACTTCAATCTTTGTCCAAGAGTTAATTGGTTATAGAAATATCTCCATATGTATGTTGTTGGTGGCAGATTAGCCTAGTTAGGATTTGACTAATATATATTTATAACAAATATAAAATATTTTTACTCAGAACATTTTAATGTTTTATATATAACATATTGGATATTTTATTTTCAGGTGATTAGTTAGGTCAATTTATCCGAATTTTGCTAATACATATCGAAAATGCAAAATATATAGGTAAAATTTTACAATCTAAAGATTTTATACTATTAATGTAATTTATTTCTCATAGCATCCATGTTGTCTATTCTGTTTGGCAATGATATTCCTGACCGTTTTGAGTATTTTACATGTTTTCTCCATATTAACCCTCCCCGTAAGTTTTACATGTGGTTTATAATTTATGGGTAAGTAACATGACTGAGTTTCAAAAATTTATTATGCCAGAAAGTAATACTCCATCCGTTTATGCGAGAAAGTAATACTCCATCAGTTTCAAAAAGAATTATCCACCTTTCTTTTTAGTCCGTTTAAAAAGAATGACCTCTTTCTTTTTTTAGCAATACTTTAATTTCAACATTCCACATGACATGTTTAGGACTACAAGATTAAAGAGCATTTTTGTATATTTGATACAACTTTAATTTAAGGCTACAAGATTCAAAAGTTTATTTATTTTCTTAAACTTTATGTCAAATCAAAGTAGTGTTGGGAAAGAGGCAAGGCACAATCAAAGAGCCCGGCAGGGTAGCAGCGAAAAATACCCAAGTAAACTTTCCCTTTTAATTTTAACCAAGAGGAGATAAGCAAATCTAAGCAAAACAAATTAATATGGCAGCAAATAACCAATCACACAAATACAATAAGACAAGAATAACAAGGCACCAAATTTACGTGAAAAACCCTTTGGTGTGAAGAGTAAAAAATCACGGGACCAAAACCTCCACTATAATCACCAAGAATTACAATATTGTTCTCCAAAATGGCCACCAAACAAGTGCCAAACAACAAACAACAATACATAAACCACAACACCAAACACTAGAGAAATAAAGGAGCGAAAGCACAAAAAATATAACTGTTGTTCGGGAATGAAAAACAGGAGCTACAGGTCACCAAATCCAACTCCGTTAGTTCCTAATCAAAGATTGGCATGAGAGGAACAAGTTGTCAAAAAATCAACTTAATCGGACAAGAAATGAAGCGAAAAGCGCTATTTGAAATTGAAAACTGTGGCTGAAAAATTTGAGCGAAAATCAGTTTTGTTTTGGCTGCTGAAAACTCTCTTTTTGTGATTATGAAATAAAACCTAAAAAGATCAATATATATGCCCTATAGTAATGGGCCTATGGAAAAAATTGGGTTGGTCCAAATTGGGCTTTATTTATCCACTTAGGAAGGAAAAAAGACCCAATAACCCAATAATTCTCCCCCGCTCGACTATGTGGAGAAGACCGTCATCCTGGCGATCATGAAACAATCTTCAAACTTCCCTCTTGGTAAAGTTTTAGTCATCATGTCAGAACTATTATCATCTATATGAATCTTCTCAAGTTCAAACAACTTAGAATCTAACACATCCCAAATTCAATGGTATCTCACATCAATGTGTTTAGACCGACCATGAAAGGTAAAATTCTTGCTAAGATGTATAGCACTTTGACTAGTGCAATGAAGCACATACTTCTCTTGATCAACACCAAGTTTCCCCAAGAATCTCTTCATCCAAAGTAATTCTTTACAAGCTTCAACGACAGCAATAAGCTTAGCTTCTTAGTAGATAGAGCAACACATTTTTGCAACCTAGATTGCCAAGACACAGCTCCCCCTACAAAAGTAACCAAATACCCTGAAGTAGACTTGTGAGTATTAACAACACTAAACATATCTGAATCAATATAACCATAAAGAATAGGCTTCACTGTACCAAAACACAAACTCAGACTAGAAGTACCACAAAGATATCTCATAATCCACTTCACAGCATTCCAATGTTCTCTTCCTGGATTAGAAAGAAAATGACTAATAATACCAACAGCATGAGCAATATCCGGTCTTGTACAAACCAATGCATACATCAAACTACCAACAACTGAAGCATAAGGAGCTCTCTTCATATCTTCCTTCTCATCATTACTAGAAGGACACTGCTTCATTATCTATTTGAAGTGCATAGCTAAAAATGTACTGACAACCTTAGACTTATCCATGTTGAACCTTTGAAGTACTTTCTGAATGTACTTCCCCTGTGATAACCACAACTTCTTGGCCTTTCTGTCAAGAATTTGCCTTGCTGGTCCTAAGTCTTTCGAAAAAGACTTACTTAACTTTTGCTTCAATTTTTGAATCCTGTAAGTATTATGACCAACAACAAGCATGTCATCAACATAAATCAACATAATAATAAAGTCAGCATCAGAGAATTTTTGCACAAAAACACAATGGTTTGAAGTAGTCTTCTTGAAGCCCTACTGACTCATAAAGGAACTAAACTTCCTGTACCACTGCCTAGGAGCTTATTTCAAACCATACAAGCTCTTTTTCAATTTGGAAACATAATTATATTTTCCCTTGACTTCAAACCTTCATGTTACTCCATATAAATTTCTTCATCTAAGTCACCATGGAGAAAAGCAGTTTTAACATCCACTTGCTCAACCTCTAAATCTAGACTTGTAGCTAAGCCTAGAACCACATGAATGGCTGACATCTTCACAAATGGAGACAATATCTCATTAAAAATCAACTCTTTTTTTCTGGTTAAATCCCTTCACAACTAATCTAGCCTTGTACCGTGGAATTGGGTTATCGTCTTCATGCTTCACCTAAAAAATCCACCTGTTTTTCAAAGCTTTTTTGTCTTTAGGCAGCTTAATCAAATCAAAAGCATGATTATCATGCAAAGATTTAATCTCATCTTCCATAGAATCAAACCACTTTTCTTTTTCTTCACTTTTAATGGACTCATCAAGACTCTCAGCTTCCCCTCCGCCAGTCAAGAGGACATACTCACTGGAAGAATAATGAGATGAAGGTATTTTCTCTCTAGTAGAACGTCTGAGAGAACTCCCTGAAGCATCAATAATTTGTTGCTGATCAACCATATCAACTTGCACTGGAACATCAACAACATCATGCTGGTCATTCTGAATATGATCATCATCTTCATTATCAACTTGATTTTCATCATCATGAAGATTTTCTTCCGGAGCAGTAGTCAAAGAAACTGGATCAACATCAACTAGACTCTCATTTACTCTGAGAATTAACATTCTCAGCTTTGTCAAAATCTTAAATTGTTTGGTATTCAAAGAATAAAAATATCATGGCTTCTAACAAGTTTTTTCTCAACTGGATCATAGAAATAATAGCTAAATTCATCTTGACCATAACCAGTGAAGATACACTGCTTAGTTTTAATATCCAACTTTAACCTCTCATCTTTAGGAACTTGCATAAAGGCTTTACAACCAAAGACTCTAAGATAATCATAAGAAATGTTCTTACCAGACCAAACTCTGTGAGGAACATCACCATCCAAAGCAACAGTAGGAGATAAATTGATAACATAAGCAACCATATTGAATGCTTCTGCCCAAAAGGAATCTGGCAGCTTAGCATCTGAAAGCATACATCTAACCCTCTCAACTAGAGTTCTATTTATCCTCTCTGCTAAACCATTAAACTAAGGAGTTTTTGGAGGAGTTTTCTGATGTCGAATACCCTGCTCTCGGCAATATCAATCAAAAGGACCAATATACTCACCACCATTATCTGAGTGAATGTATTTCAATTTCTTCCATGTTTGTCTCTTAACCAAGACCTGAAAATCCTCGAACACATCAAGTACTTGATCCTTGAATTTCAAATGAAATACCCAGAGTTTACAACAATAATCATTAATAAAAGTCACAAAGTAAAGTGCACCATCATGAGACCTTACTTTAAAAGGACCACACAAATCAGAATGCACCAACTCCAACAATTCAAGCTTTCTTGAAGGTGGATGACTCTGAAAAGTAACTATTTTCTGTTTACTGGCTAAGCAATGAACACACTTCTTTAACTTTGCTTATTTCACTCCAGAAAGAAAATTTTTCTTAGCCAAACTGTCAATCCCTTTTTTACTCATATGACTCAACCTTATATGCCATAACTCTAATGAAGTATGATTCTCCACCAAGTTTATCAAGCCTCTAAAAATACGTACAAGTTAGACAACTTGTCACCTCGAGCCACAATCATCGTACCTCTAGTAAGCTTTCACTGGCCAGCACCAAGGGTGTTAACATAACGATCATCATCAAGGTTACCTACAAAAATCAAATTAAGGCAAACATCTGGAGCATGCTTGGCATTATTGAGAACTAGTTTGAAACCATTGTTACTTTCCAAACAAAAAGTGCCAATGACAAGTACTTTAACTTCATTATTATTGCCCATTTTCAACATCCCAAAATTATCTAGAGTATACGAAGAAAATAATTCCTTCTTTGGCGTAACATAGGAAGTAGCACTAGAATCCAAAACTAGCTAGACTCATCACGAACAAAATTAATGATATTTCACCACAATCAACAAGAAGATCATCATTAGCAACAACAATAACACAATTTTCATTTTTGCTTTCTTTCTTTTGCTGTCTTATATCTCTCTTATGCTTGTAATAATATTTCATGTACATGCCCCCTTTTGTTGCAATATTCACATGTAACATTCTTGAATTTGGACCTTGACTTGCTTCTACTTTTATCTCTATCATCCGAACCACTGAACTTATTTCTCCCCCTCACTTCAGTAACCAAACGTCAGAGTGTGAAGATGAAGAAGATAAATCCTGAGATCTTCTTCTCATTTCTTCTTTCAAGACACCAATCTTAACATATTCCATAGTTACAATACCACCATAAGTAGAATTAGTCAAATAAACTTGAAGGGTTTCCCAAGAGTCAGGCAGAGTATTAAGAAGCCAAAGTCCCTGAATTTCTTTATCGAACTTTACACCCATTCTAGATAGCTGGTCAAGGACACCCTGAAAATCATTAATATGATCAGAAATAGGACTTCCCTCTTTATACCTGGTATTCATTAATTGCTTAAGCAGGAACAACTTGTTATTGCCAGTCTTCGAAGCATAAAGTATCTCAAGCTTGTCCCAAAGACTTCTGGCATGTGTCTTATTCACAATATGATTTCTAAAATTATCTTTAATCCATTATTTGATATAGCCATAAACCTGTAAGTGTTCAAATTCTCAATCCTCATCTGTCATGGATTAGGTTTAGTAGACGCAAACACAGGTAAAGGCATTTTCTTGACAAAGAGAATATCTTCCATCTTGCCTTTCCAAGTATGATAGTTATTACCATTCAAACACACCATCTTGCTTATATTTGACTCCGTCATTTAAATCAAAAATCAATAACAACCAATGCTCTAATACCACTTTGTTGGAAAGAGGCAAGGCACAATCAAAGAGCCTGATAGAGTGGCAGTGGAAAATACCCAAGTAAAATTTCCCTTTCAATTTGAACCAAGATGATATAAGTAAATCCAAGAAAAATAAAGTAATATGGCAGCAAATAACCAATCACACAAATACGATAAGACAAGAATAACAAGACACTAAATTTACGTGGAAAATCCTTCGGTGTGAAGAGTAAAAAACCATGGACTAAAGCCTTCACTATAATCACCAAGAGTTATAATATTTTTCTCCAAAATGGTCACTAAACAAGTGTCAAACATCCAACAACAATACATAAACCACAACATCAAACACTACAGAAATAAAGGAGCAAAAGCACAAAAAATACAACTGTTGTCCGAGAATGAAAAATAGGAGCTACAGGCCACCAAATCTGACTATATCAGTTCCTAATCAAATATTGAGATGAGAGGAATAATATATCCAAAAATGAGCTCAATCGAACAAGAAACAAAGCAGAAATTGCAATTTAAAGTTGACAGTAGTGGGTGAATAATTTGAGTGAAAATCAGCATTATTTTCTCTCTTTGGCTACTAAAAACACTCTTTTTATGATTATGAAATAAGACCTAAAAAGATCAATATTTATGCCCCATAGTAATGGGCCTATGAGAAAAATGGATTGGTCCAAATTAGATTTTATTTATCCACATAGGAAGGGAAAAAAACTCAATAACCTAATAAGTAGGTCATTCTTTTTTAAATGGAGGGAGTAACACTAAATAAAATTGGTGTTACTTTTTATTTAAGTAAAATAAATGACAAGAAAAATAAATAATTTATGCTTCCATTTATTGGGATAAAAAAATGCATATTGAAACTAGAGTAGATTGACGACGACATGCGAAGAGGCATTGTCGTCGGTTTCCTTAGAGATTTTATAAGAAATGCTTAGGATTTTATAGTTCGAAAGCTTTGAGAAAGGGACAAGTTTGTAATTTTATAATTGGGCTTTAGTTTGAGGCAATCAAAGATTTTAATTCTTTGAAGTGTTAGTTTTTGATGTATTAAATGAATTCACTTACAATGGGTAGTAAGGGGTTCCATATAAATGAGATAACAAGTATTTATAAGGATACGGATGTCATGCAATGGGAAATTTATACGAGATTGATTATCAATTGATAGTGTCCCCTGAGTTATGATATAATTAAGGAAAAATGGTCAAAAATACCGCTCTACTTTAAAAACTTGGTCAACTTTATCTTCAATCATATTTTGAATTTGTATTTACCTTCGCTACTAAGAAAGTTATTAAAAATATCCCTCCGTTTAACACTTTTCTATCATATCAAGGTGTGAGCCACGTGATATAACATTTGGAGTGAAGTGAATGCCACATGTCATGCCACCTCAGTATTAAACTTTTTTCCTTTCTCATTAAAATTTTTCCCTTTAAGTTTTATATTAATTTAAAAAAAACTCAAAATAACCAGTTCAAGCTCAAGCTCGCTAGAAACAACCAACTCAACCACCACCTTATAATCAGACTATCCCATTCTTTTCTATTCTCTCTCTCTCTCAATTCAAACAACTAACTCAAGCTCATCAAAAAATGGTGAAATTGCCACAACTAACGCAACTGAAAGCTCCCACCAAACTACCATTTTCTACTCTCTCCACCAGATCCACGACCAGACCAATCAACAATAGAAAACTCCACCACAAACCATGACTTTTCTCATCACAAATAGTCCCACCACTACTAGTCCCTACAACCCTTTACCCTTATTTTTTCGGACAAACCCCGACGCCATTAACGGCAAGCTTCAAGCACGTCCAAACCAACACTGGCTAGTCCCCTTTACATTTTGTTTTAGTCTCATTTATGTATTTTACAGGCTCTTCGATGAACCTACTAAGATGGTCAAACAAAGTCAGAAAGCACAAATATGGTTTAGATTCGTTGAACTTCAGCCCCGGTGACTGCTCCAAGTTTTTCTTAGAGTTGCTTTGATGCTCACTAGTTTGTTTTATTAAAAAAAATTAATTCAAAATATTGAAAAAAGAATTTGTTACTAATTAAAATGTTATTTTGAATATTTTTAAATTAATAAAATTAAATAATTAATAAAAATTAAAGAAAAGAAAAAAAGTCTAATGTTGAGGTGGCATACTATGTGGCATCCGCCTCACTCCAAATGCCATGCCACATGACTCTCACCGTGACATAGTGGAAAAGTGTTAAAAAGAGAGATATTTTAGATAGCTTTCTTAACGATGGGGGTAAATATGACCCCAAAGTATGACTGAGGGTAAAATTAATAATTTCTTAAAGTAGAGGTGATACGAGAAAGACAACGAAAGGCACAAAACACACTCTAAATCAGTCCCCAATCTTAAGGATCCGAGGACCAAGATGGAGACCACTCTCGGATTCGCTATCAACAAGAAGAAACAAGATACAATGGTGTATATAACACCAAAAAAGTTACAAAACATAAGGAACAAGATGAATAACAATAATACAAGTTTCGGATTCAATAAAGGACCCAAAACAGTCCACTACACAAGATGACAATAATAAAAGTAAAGGATAGATAGTGAGACCAAGATTATTACAAGATTAAGAACTAAAGAGTGTATTAAACTCAAAAACCCCTAATGAGTGTAATAATCAAAATCACACTCTTACAGTGACCGCCAAGGGAATCAACTCACCTTAAGATCCACCGTTTCCAAGCAAAGATCAATACTAGCTTTTCCAAGCCCTAACTAAGACTAAGTGTTCTACTCTCAAGAGAGAGGATTTTTAATGTTTCAATCTTTCATCTTTAATAAAACTAATGAGAGAAGACCTAAAAAAAATTCCAACTTATAGTATATTACAAAAGAAGGCAACAAAGACTACACTACCCTTAATGACCAAGGGTGGCCTTGGTGTGTTGGAAAATAATATGAATTGTCCAAAATACCCTTAAGGCTAGGTGACCAAAATGCCCTTCATAAAGGTCACCAAAACCGTGAACCGACAAAGGTGGTCCGAACCCGAGAGTCCTTAAGTCATCAAGGCTTCAAGCAATCTTCCACACTCGGGTTTGATCAATGGTAGGGTCAAAACATCCCCTCTTAGTATGATCCCGTGCCCTTCATGCGACCAAAGCTTAACTCTTCACATAGTGACTTTGAATGATGTCATTGAAAGCTAAGGCGGCTATTATTTTTGTATCATCCTCCCCTTCTTGAAAAGGATTCGACCTTAAATCCAAACCTTGCAAAACCAAAGAGAGGGAAAATAAATACAAACTCCTAATGGCATGAGGGTTAGGGTTAGCACAACAAATCATCTTAATATGGCAAGGTTGCACATATTTGAAATATAACTAAGGATCCTTTGAATTAAATATTAAAAGCTCAATAAAAGGTGTACAAAGGATTTGGTTACGGGAATCACCAAGAGATAAAGAAACTACATAGGTACTAATGACATCAAATAATCCACAAGATAGAACTTCCTTCATCTTATGAGCTATAAGACACCATTGCTTCTTTGTCTCGCCAAAAGACCACACCAAGGGGGGTTTCGATTGGTTCTAAAGCCCATAAAATCCATATAGCATTATCACGCACACAAATGGATAGACCAAAAAATTTCCTATCTCGACATAAAATAAATCCAAACCTAGCATAGACGTCATCATAGGCAAAGAGGTAGTATAGGAAAGAATCACGTGCAAAGGCATTCACGGGTAAAAAATAAGCATTTAAACACATACACATTATTTCCTTCAAATAACTAGACAACTTGGCATCCACAAGTTGGAATTCATGCAATTTAGGCACAAGTGTGTCAAACAAGGATGCACATTTAGGAATATTACACGAAGGAGTCAATGACACCTTTGCCCTCGGGTTTTCAAGAAGGACTACACATTTCTTACCCTTAAGAGTACTCTCATATTTCAAAAAGAGATTTCCATCTTTAGGAGGAATGTTGTCACACCATAGTGGGTTAGCATATTGGCTATAGCCTTCAAGGAAAGCTATACCACCATTCTCACCACTAGGTTCATTAGGAGTGTTTAAATCATCTTCAAACAAGACATTATACCTAAAGAGAACATGGTCTATTTTACAGGCAGATTCGGAACAAACACGTTCATCAATCTCTAAAATATCAATATCATGTTTCAAATAGATTTCAAACATAAGATTGTCCCAAGAATGGCTCTCGGGTTCACTCCCATTTCAGTGACCAATATTTTCAAGTACTTCACTCACTTGAGTTCTATTAATCACATCACACACATACTCAAGTGGTGGACAATTTTCACAAGTAAGTTGATCAACACCGATTATACAAGATGATGAACTTTCGTTCAACATATAGGTTTCAACACTAGGTGGACATAAATTAACCTTACAAGAAGAGTCAATTTGGTCATCAATAGGATCAACTAGTGTATCCACACTCACAACATGTACATCATCAATAAGAGATAAAGAATCATTTGACTCACAAGTACGTAAGCTACTGCTCACACTCAATGGGCTACTAGCCACACGAATATCATTCTTATGCACCAAAGTGTAAGAGTTAGCTATTTTACCTTGAATTTCTTGAGTAGATTCTTCTTTTCCGTGGTGTGAAGGTCCTCCATAAGCTTGGGCAGCAACTTTCTTTCGGTATTGTTCGCCTCCGCTTTCCATGTTGTTATCTACACAAATATCCTTAGAATTAGAAAGACAACCAATGTTAGCACGGTTTGGTGATAACCCCTCACTTCGCTCCACACAACCTCTCTTTTTCCACTTTTGGATTACCACCTTGCACACCCTTACTCCTCTCAATATTTTTTCACTCATAAGAATTCGGATTGGAGTAAGTATTTACTTCTCTTTGCAGCTCAGGCAACATGTATGTCATGAGGTGATTTCCCCACCGATCTCTTACAACATTAGGCTAATTTTGCACATTTGGAACTTATGTTGTGCAATACAATCGACACCTAAGCATACATGATCATATGTCAATGGAACAATATCACACCATACCTCCCCATGGTACTCAAATTGGGAGAAGACAACTTTGATCCTCTCAGTAACCTTAAACCCGTACAAGAAGTATGGAACGAGTAAAGGCTTGTAAAACAACCCCAAGTAGTCAACCATGGATCGAACGATGTAGTTTCTATAATACCTATCATTTAACACAACGAGGCAGCCCGGTATCCCATAAATGGTCGCCTTTCCGAAGTTTACACTCCTTCTTGGATCAACATTGTAAAGGACATGAGTACCCCTCGATTTTGGAGATGCATACCCTCTTCTTCTCGTTGAACAACCTCTACTAGAGCTAGTATAATCATTCACACTATATCGATCTTGATAAGAGGTACTACAAGGTGGAGAATATGAATCTTCACACTCCTCACATATACTCTCATCATAACTCTCATAAGCTTTGCGAACGAAAGGGTTATACCTAACACCAAATCTAGGTTTAGAGTGAGAAGTATAGGACTCCTCACATGCCCAACGTCATCATAAGATCCATCATGAGGTCCTACATCATCTCCAAAGTCACCATAAGCACTAGGCACTTTATTCATCTCATTTTCTCCCTCAAAACAGTAACTTTCAAATCTGCCCAAGTTTCAGTCATGGCTATTTTTATAGCCTCTGCAATCTCCCTCAACTTCATAGCCACAAAACCCCTCACTATAACCATAGTTTCCCATATTGTAGTCACAATAATCCCCGGCTATCGAAGAAATATTCCCCTTATATCACCCTTTGAACCTACAAAATAAACAAATAAGATTAGTAGTAAAAGATCCTCACCAACACTCGTACTCACTCACTTTTGTGATCCTTACAATTAGAGCAGTGAATATTGAAAGTTGCTTATACTCCGGTAGTCAATAAGATGTCAATTCTACTTGGCGGCCGGAATGGATTCTTGCTTGATCGACTCAAGAAACAAAATAAAATTTACTTACAAACTTAAAACAAAGAAGTTACTATGAGTTAAAAATGAGAAAAACACACAAATAACGAAGACATGAAGAAGCGGATTCAATAATTAATCTACAACTAAGTAGGTGATTACTAGTTGTTAATTAATTCTAGAATCAAGACAAAGACATGAAACTAATGAACAATAAGATGAAACTAAGAATCTCAAATTTGAGCTCGAAAATATTATGTGAACAGTAGCAGTGATGATGTGGCAGCCACATATTGGGTCGATTTTATCAAGTGGTTATTCTCAAAGGTTTTTCTTGGTCAAAAATTAATTTAGATTGGTGGAATTTATTTTAGGAGGGAAAATAAGTCTTGGAACCTTTTTCAATTTTCAAGACTTGACTTTTTCTTGTACTTCTCCTTAAAACATGGACCCTTGTTTCATGGGAAAGTGGTTGAGAAGTGATGTAATGTCTTTACTGTGTAGGAAAAGTCTTTGAGTCAAAAGTACTGCACCTTGAAACTTGGATCAATGTCTTGCAAGACTAACACAATACACACTCTTTTTCTTCAACTTCTAAGATCAACAATCACTTTTTTCAACAATATAAGAACACAAACTTTGAGTCTTGAAGTTCTAAGGTTCAAGTTAGGCCTCCCAAACAACAACAACAACTTCCCAAGCTTAAATTACACAACAAAATCTCCACAATACACGTTCAAAAATTGAACCAACAACACATCACACATTCAAGTCTCGAACCCGTAACAACAATACTAACAATAATCGGTCACACTTTGTTCACATTAACAATATCAACATTTCAAGCTCAAATCTAAGATATAGAATCAACGTGTTACTTAGAAACAAAACTAACACTTAGACACAACAAAGACAAGTAAAAATATTGGCCAATACACAACAATAACACAATTTTTGGCCAAGAACACAAAATGGACAGATTGCTATTTTTCTGGAATTTTCAGATTTCAACTTTATTTTTTAAAACAATTTTTTTTGTTTTTCAATTAACAAGCCCAAGATTGATCTTGTGGGAACAAGATCAAGCCATGATAGATACCAAATGATACAAGAAAGACAACGGAAGGAACAAAACACACTCCAAATTAGTCCACAATCTTAAGGATCCGAGGACCAAGAAGGAGACCACTCTCGAATTCGCTATCTACAAGAAGAATACAAGATACAATAGTGTATATAACACCAAAAAAGCTACAAAATGTGAGGAATAATATTAATAACAATAATACACATTTTAGATTCAATAAAGGACCCAAAACAGTCCACTACACAAGATGACAACAACAAAAGTAAAGGATAGATAGTGAGACCAAGATTATTACAAAATTAAGAACTAAAGAGTGTATTAAAGTCAAAAACCCCGAATGAGTGTAATAATATAAATCACACTCTTACGGTGACCGTCAAGGGAATCAACTCACCTTAAGATCCACCGTTTCCAAGCAAAGATCAATACTAGATTTTCCAAGCCCTAACTAAGACTAAGCCCTAAGTAAGACTAAGTGTTCTACTCTTAAGAGAGAGATTTTTTACTATTTCAATCTTTCATCTTTCATAAAACTAATGAGAGAAGACCTAAAAAAATCCTACTTATAGTATATTACAAAAGAAGGCAAAAAAGACTATTCTACTCTTAATGACCAAGGGTGGCCTTGATGTGTTGGAAAATAATATGAATTGTCCAAAATGCCCTTAATGATAAGTGATCAAAATTTCCTTCATAAAGGGCACCAAAACTGTGAACCAACAAAGGTGGTCCAAACCCGAGAGTCCTTAAGTCTTCAAGGCACCAAATAATCTTCCACACTCGGGTTTGATAATGATAGGTTCAAAACGTACCCTCCAAGTATGATCCCATTCCCTCCATGCGAAAAAAACTTGATTCTTCACATAGTGACTTTGAATGATGTCGTCGAAAGCTAAGGTGACCATTATTCTTATATCAAGAGGGGATATTTTTGACTCCCTTCCTATAATTAAATTATTGAGACTTGTGAATTATGTGAACTTGATTGTGATTGATGAACTTATGCTATATATATGATATACATATTAATACCATTTTTACTATTGCATTATCATTATTGATTGATAATGTCCATTGCGTCATTTTTACCATTGCATGATCATTATTGATTGAAAATGCTCATTGCATCATTTGTAAATTTCATATTCTTGCTATGTTGATGAAAAATAATTCCACCAAGTAAAATCATACAAATATGATGGAAAATAATTTGGTAAGTTATATTATACCGAGGGAAAATAATTTCGACAAGTGTTATTGTAACACCCTGCATTTTCAAACTAGAAATCAAACTATTTTCCTACATGTGTAAGCTCTAATAGATATTATTTTCAAGTGAGAATAAGTGGCATAATCTATATCCTCGTGTTTGAAGTGCTTTTGAGGTGAAAATTCTTCATAGGAAACACTTATAGAGAGGTTGAGCTAAGAACTTTTGATTCGGCTAAATCTTTGTTTTCGATGTTACAAGGGTACACTTTGAATGTGTATAACTTTTTATACACGTAGAATTTTTCATCTAAATAACCATAAAATTTTTTATAATTGAGTCAACTTTTCAACAATACCAATTTCGTCTTAATTTGATACGCGAGTGAAAAGTTATGATTACTTTCGCCAAAACCAGTAGCTGCGTATGATAAGCATGTGATGCACACTCTATTTCACCCTCACAGGAGCGTGCGATACAGAATTCAATGTACTCTCTATTTTGGCGCTCCAGAGCATGAGACACATACTCTATTTTACCCCTTATTTTCCAGCTTCTGAATCTGCGTAATTGGGGGCAATTAGGTCATTTATCTCACCCCAAAACCATCCAAAACACAAGATTTGAAGCACCAAAGAGAATTTTAACATCATTATTTCTTTCTTCTACTCTAAGAAATCCCTAAACCTCCAAAAATATCAATACCTAAGCTCTTAAGTCAAGGATTCCAAGAAAGCAAATCAAGATTTGGGTTTTATTCTTTGAACTGAGTAATCTAAGGTATGTGGGGTTTTCCAAAAATACATGGGCATGGAATAATTATTTTTACAATGTTTTCAATATTGAGGAATCATGTACTTATGAAGGGTTTTTAAATTGCGTTAACAAATATACATTGTGAACCCTTTTTATGATAGTGTTTTGGTCTTAAGGCCTTCCCCAAAATTTATTTTTTACTAGTATATAAGTATGTATGAGTTTTAAGTTTGAAATATGAATTGAGAGAATGAATATTTGTACTCCCTCTTTTGTTATGACATCTCTTGATTTAACTTGTTATGAATTAAAGAATTTCATATTTTGAAGCATGGCATAAACATTTTTGACCTATTGTTGAATGGCTTGAGTTTGATTGTGAAACTGAAGAGAGGGTGTTTTCTTGTTAATATAAATAAAATAATGATGATTTAAAGAAGTTCATGGTTTAATACGAAGTTATTGTCCACCATATGTTTGAAGATTGAAAAAGAGAATTTTCGCATAAGTTTCATGTATTTTGTTATACAAATTCTCTTATACTATTTGAATGATTTGGTGGTCTAAACATTATGTTTTGAATGAAAGAACTGTAACGCGATAATATATGGCTGATAATGTATGACTTGCAAGTCTTGGTGTGACGATACCAAATAAATGAATGCCATAATAGATTCAAAACAGATTGGAATGCAAATTTTCTTTTAGATTTCTAGATTTTGAATTCAGAATGATGCATGTTTATAAAAGGTTAAAAGTGGGCTTAAAGAGAGTTAGATGGTTACCCAAAGAAAGTATGAGTTGAAATACTCAATGTGAGAAACCCTAACTTGCCGACACGGGGTTATGGTACCATGTTGGGTGGTCTTGTGTACCTTCATTCATGTAATCCCAATTTAGAACTATGATTAGGATCCATGCTTTGTGGTCTTACGCACTACCATGACATGTTAATTTAATTAGGGATCTTGGCACTGGTCTTATGTATCTCCCTTTACTAATACTCCAATCCTTGCAGCAAACTTGGATAGGAGGCTTGGCCGCTGAGTCAAGGGCGGATTCCATATAGCCCATGAAATTACTGATTGTAGGGTGTACCATCTAGCTCAGAAGAGAAATAAAAAGTAGAGTCACGATTTCAACAAAGAATTTTGAAATTTATCAAAGAATGCCCATGTGTTTTTCTTATATCATATGAAAACTATTTTATGAATTTCTCTCACTTATGTTGTATAAAATACTTTATTTTGGATTGCTATGCATACCAGTACAGTTGTATTAACCCTTATATTTTATGATTTGAGGCTCAGTCCTGAGGTTTCGCTAAGCAGTAGATTGGTGTATCTGAGATTTGCAGTTGGTGAGCCTTTCATATTCTGGAAGGTTGGGTTTATCGAACATTGTTATTTATTTTATTCATGATCTAACTGGGGGCCTTTTCCCAATTTTGTTTTTAAATATATGTTGAATCTTGTAATGTTAGAGATTTCGCAGACGGGTGTCTGTGTTTTGAATATTAAAGATTTTATTTTAAATTGTTTAATTAAATTATAACATTGACCATGTTTCCGTATGATAACTTTTTGCATTTTTTTTATATTGTATGAATGGTGTGCATGATCGCCAAATCAAGGGGCGTCCGAGACTTATAGTTCGGGATGTCCGTCGCGGTCAGGGTCCCGGCTCTGGTCATAACAGTTATTGAGTTGACAAAAAATGGTCCAGGTGAGTATTATTGTACCAATGAGAAATCGTACCAACAGGTGTATAGACTTCATGAGTTCCCTTAAGTTCTGGCTATCCGACAGAGGAAGTGCATGTATATGAATTTATTTTTGGCCAATATAATGAAATGCATTCAATTTCGTGTACATCGCACTCTATATTTATTTGTTGCTAGGTTATTGAAATTATTATGATAATTGTTCGAATAATGTATTTTAGTATTATCAGTGGTGTAAATAATTTTGGAAATATACATATTGTAATTATTTTATCGTGGTGAATTATTTTGTGGCATAATTATAGATGTGGTAAAAAAGAACTTTTAGGATATATCTCATTTTTATTTTTGAAAGAACAAGTAATTAAAGCTTGCTGAGTACATATATTTCTCATTTTGCTGAGTACTTATATTTCTCGTACTCACTGGTGACTTGTAATAACGCTCAAGCAATTTTCAATTTTTAGTATATTTTGATCCTTTTTATCCCTTCTTGTGGTTACATTATGATATTTGTGGTTTGCGGTTGTAGGTGATATAGTTTCGAGGTGGTTAGTTGAGTATTATGTGAGTTTTTTTTTATTTTGAAAGATTTTAAAGTTGATATGATTGTCATTGGTCAATATTTGTCGATTTTGCGGTCGTACGATATTTTTGTCAGTTTTATTAGCTTTGGAATGTCATTTTAGGTTACTATCTTTGTTTTGAATTCTGAAGTGTTCGGATGAATTTTGAGTAATTGATTGAAAAGTTAGAGATTTATAGTGTAGAGTTGACTTAGGTCAACATTTGTTGATTACAATCTCCATCTAATGATCTAATGATTCTATTGAGTTGAAATGTTGATTTTAGTCTTGTAACATAGTCGGGGTGCATTTTTGGAGTTTTGATTAAGTTTTGAGGGTCGATTTCATGATTGGGAATTGCCTTGAGTTGGTAGGTGTTGGTACAATAATACCTACGGTGCAATGCCCGTACGAGCAGCACGGCAAGTGGAAGAAAAATATTGCGCTTGTGACCTTGGAAAGTTCCATTTTTGTGGAGCCTAACCTGTAATGACAAAGCCATGGCTGTTGGATTTCCCACATGCCTGTAGAGCTGGACCTCTCCTGTGGGACTCTACAATATAAATGCAGTCCACAATGGTAGACATCTGTCAAACACTACTAAAAAAAAATCAACGACACAAAATCGACCACGTGTTGTGGTTGGAAAAAATCGACCACAAGTGGTCGATTTTTCGTAATATATAATTTTTTTAAAAAAGCAACCACAAGTGGTAGTTTTTTTATTTTAAAAAAACAAAAACATTATTTCATTAATTTTTATATTAATTATTATTTATTTTACAAATAATTTTTTTTTAAAATATCAAAGCCGACCACTAGTGGTCAGTTTTAAATATTTTTAAAAAAAGAAAATATATTAAAAACCGACTACTTGTGGTCGATTTTTGAACTAAAAAAAAATTAAAAGTAAATAATTTTTAGTAACCAATAATTATATATATGTAATCAAATATATATATTATTTTCATTAAAAATAATTATATATATATAATGTAATTTATATATAAATTTTTGAAATTACACTAATCACACGTAGTCGATAACCAGTATAACAATAATAATAAAAATCAATCATTTTTAAATTTTGTGAAAAAAATTACGTTAAACATAATATTTATCTTTTACTTATGTTTCAGTATATGGGATAAATATTTTTCGTGTATAGACGTTAAATAATGTTAAACATGCATAATCTTTGTATAATGAATATGTGTGTGTATATATATATACACATATATATCATACTGTTGAAATAATTATATTATGTTACTATTTCAGTCATAATAATATAATATATAACTGATAATTCATCAGAATATAATGAACGTGTTCTATTATAAGGTAATATATACTTTTGGATATGATATATATATACGCATTCAAGAGTTCATATATATATATATATATATATACACACACAATTAATCGATCACCCATATGAGTATGTATAAGAAACACATTGCGTTATATTATTGGATTATATACTTGTGTGCGTATGTGATATACATAGTACGCATTTAGAATTTGATATAGTCGATAGTGTGTATATGTGTGTATGTGTATGTGTGTATATATATAGTATATATATATTATACGGTGAAGGTATACTAATGACATACATAAGATAATGTAATCTATAATTCATCTGAGTATTTGTGAAATACATTGTATATATATTATTATGGGGTAGTAGAATCGTGGATGTGAAGTTTATAGTACGTATGTGAAAACTGATAGACAATTGAATATATGTATATATACGTATATCTTGCGTAGTGACATATGTAGCAATCGAAACCTAGATAACTAAATGTATATATCAGTATAGTTTGAATGACACGTTGATATATATCATACTATTGAGGAAATAGATATACTATTTTCGGTCAATGTAGACACCGGTATGTTGTTGAAGTTAAATAACATAAGATTAGTATTACGAGGTATATATATATATATATATATATGTATATAATATCGTATTTAAAAGCTAATTAATCAAAAAATTATCGTAATTTGCAAAAATCATTGATATTATTATACGATTGAGGAAATATACTACTCGTGTTAATGTGATGATAAAATAACTATTATCTGATTTATATATGTATGAATTGTAATAAATTAATTGGATATTGTCCCGGTACCATACACAATGTATGTACTGTGTATTTATATATATACGAATTGTATTAAATTAATTGAATATTATTATAAATATTATCAAATTTATTAAAATTTTAATTTGTTAAAAAATAATTTTAATTTATTAACTTATTTTTGTAATTTATTAATTTATTAACTGTAGCTTATTAAATTTTAATTTCAAAAATAATTTTTTTAATTATTACATGTGGTCGGTTTTCATAATAATTGAAAAAAAATATAATTCTTTAACTCGACCCGACCCGTAATACATAATAAACCACAAAATCACTACAAAACCTTATCCATTTCCCGTCCAAAACAGTCACCAACCCCCCAAAACCTCCAAATCTCACACTTTAACAATATACTCCTAATCTCCATTGTTCTTTCTCTTTCAAGGAAGTTTGTACTCCATCCTAACATTTAATTTTGGCTTTAATCCATTTTCAAGGAACTATCCCATCCTAAGTTTCAATTTTGGGTAAGGTAACAATTAACTTTCATTAACTAAATTTAGCTTATTCTTGTATCCACAAACTCGTTTTTTAATATCTATGAATGTTAAACATCTACATACAAATATCTTAGTGTTAATTTTGTCAAATGGTTGGGATTTGAGTTCTAGGGTTTGGATATTTTTTTTATTTAGCTAGATTTTAGCTAATTTTTGGAATTTGAGATTGAATTAGCTAATTCTAGGCTTCTTTCAACATTAATTTGATTTTGAATTACCTAAATTTCGGTTAGTCTTGACACTTATTTCTTTATTTTATTCATTAATTGTTTAGTAGGTTTGGGGGGAAATCTTATTCCTATTCCTTTACTAAATTGTTGTAATTATTTAAGCGAAAGAGTATTCTTTGTAATAATTTTACTATTTGACAGGCTTCGAACTTGATAAAAGGATTGCTTTGCTATTTTTTCGGGTGACTTAGTTGCTTGAAAATGGTTAAGTGTAGGAACTTTAAAGGTTTTTTTTTTGTTTTGAATGTGGTTTGGTAGGTGACTTAGTTGCTTGAAAAGGATTAAGTGTAGGAACTTTAAAAGAGATTTTTTTTGTTTTGAATGTGGTTGGGTAGGTGACTTAGTTGCTTGAAAATGGTTAAGTCTAGAAACTTTAAAGGAAAGGTAGGTGACTTAGTTGCTTGAAAATGGTTAACTCCAGGAACTCTAAAGGAATTGTTTTTTAATGTGGTTTGGTTGGTGACTTAGTTACTTGAAAATGGTTAAGTGTAGGAACTTTAAAGGGAATTTTTTGTTTTGAATGTGGTTTGGTAGGTGACTTAGTCACTTGAAAATGGCTAAGTGTAGGAACTTTAAAGGGAATTTTTTTGTTTTGAATGTGGTTTGATAGGTGACTTAGTCACTTGAAAATGGATAAGTGTAGGAACTTTAAAGGAAATTTTTTTGTTTTGAATGTGGTTTGATAGTTGACTTGGTCAATTGAAAATGGTTAAGTGTATGAACTTTAAAGGAAATTTTTTGTTTTAAATGTGGTTTGGTAAATGGTTAAGTGTAGGAACTTTAAAGGGATTTTTTTGTTTTGAATGTGGTTTGGTAGGTGACTTAGTTACTTGAAAATGGTTAAGTGTACGAACTATAAAGGAAATTTTTTTGTTTTGAATGTGGTTTGGTTTGTGACTTAGTTGCTTGAAAATGGTTTAGTTTAGGAACTTTAAATGGGATTTTCGTTTTGAATTTGGTTTGGTAGGTGACTTGTTTCTTGAAAATGATTAAGTGTAGGAAATTTAAATGGAATTTTTTTGTTTTAAATTTGATTTGGTAGGTGACTTAGTTGCTTGAAAATGGTTAAGTGAATGAACTTTATAGGGAATTTTTTTGTTTTGAATGTGGTTTGGCAGGTGACTTAGTTACTTTAAAGGGATTTTTTTTGTTTTGAATGTATTTTGGTTGGTGACTTAGTTGCTTGAAAATGGTTAAGTGTAGGAACTTTAAACGAATTTTTTTTGTTTTGAAAGTGGTTTGGTTGGTGACTTTGTTGCTTGAAAATGGTTAAGTCTAGGAAATTTAAAGGGGATTTTTTGTTTTGAATGTTGTTTGGTTGGTGACTTAGTTGCTTGAAAATGGTTAAGTGTAGGAACTTTAAAGGCTTTTTTTTTTGTTTTGAATGTGGTTTGGTAGGTGACGTAGTTGCTTGAAAATGGTTAAGTCTAGGAACTTTAAAAGGGATTTTTTGTTTTGAATGTGGTTTGGTTGGTGACTTAGTTGCTTGAAAATGGTTAAGTGTAGGAACTTTAAATGGAATTTTTTTGTTTTGAATGTGGTTTGGTAGGTGACTTAGTTG